>NC_054557.1:23261719-23313753 GCF_017654505.1 Polyodon spathula | reverse complement strand
CCCTGTCACTGCTGGAGTACACAGTGCCCCTGTCACTGCTGGAGTACACAGTGCCCCTGTCACTGCTGGAGTACACAGTGCCCCTGTCACTGCTGGAGTACACAGCACCCCTGTCACTGTAGGAGCACACAGCACCCCTGTCACTGCAGGAGTACACACCACCCCTGTCACTGTAGGAGTACACAGCACCCCTGTCACTGCAGGAGTACACAGCACCCCTGTCACTGCAGGAGTACACAGCACCCCTGTCACTGCAGGAGTACACAGCACCCCTGTCACTGCTGGAGTACACAGCACCCCTGTCACTGCAGGAGTACACAGCACCCCTGTCACTGCAGGAGTACACAGCACCCCTGTCACTGCAGGAGTGTCACTGCAGGAGTACACAGCACCCCTGTCACTGCAGGAGTACACAGCACCCCTGTCACTGCAGGAGTACACAGTGTCACTGCAGGAGTACACAGCTGTCACTGCAGGAGTACACAGCGTCCCTGTCACTGCAGGAGTACACAGCACCCCTGTCACTGCAGGAGAACACAGCGCCCCTGTCACTGCAGGAGTACACAGCGCCACTGGCATTGCAGGAGTACACAGCACCCCTGTCACTGCTGGAGTACACAGCACCCCTGTCACTGCAGGAGTACACAGCGCCCCTGTCACTGCAGGAGTACACAGCACCCCTGTCACTGCAGGAGTACACAGCACCCCTGTCACTGCAGGAGTACACAGCACCCCTGTCACTGCAGGAGTAAACAGCACACCTGTCACTGCAGGAGTACACAGCACCCCTGTCACTGCAGGAGTACACAGCACCCCTGTCACTGCAGGAGTACACAGTCACCGCAGGACCCTGTCACTGCAGGAGTACACAGCACACCTGTCACTGCTACACAGCACCCCTCACTGCAGGAGTACACAGCGCCCCTGTCACTGCAGGAGTACACAGCACACCTTGTCACTGCAGGAGTACACAGCACCCCTGTCACTGCAGGAGTACACAGCACCCCTGTCACTGCAGGAGTACACAGCGCCCCTGTCACTGCAGGAGTACACAGCACCCCTGTCACTGCAGGAGTACACAGCACCCCTGTCACTGCAGGAGTACACAGCACCCCTGTCACTGCTGGAGTACACAGCACCCCTGTCACTGCAGGAGTACACAGCACCCCTGTCACTGCTGGAGTACACAGCACCCCTGTCACTGCAGGAGTACACAGCACCCCTGTCACTGCAGGAGTACACAGCACCCCTGTCACTGCAGGAGTACACAGCACCCCTGTCACTGCAGGAGTACACAGCGCCCCTGTCACTGCAGGAGTACACAGCACCCCTGTCACTGCAGGAGTACACAGCGCCCCTGTCACTGCAGGAGTACACAGTGCCCCTGTCACTGCTGGAGTACACAGTGCCCCTGTCACTGCTGGAGTACACAGCACTGCCACAGCACCCCTGTCACTGCTGGAGTACACAGCACCCCTGTCACTGCAGGAGTACACAGCGCCCCTGTCACTGCAGGAGTACACAGCACCCCTGTCACTGCAGGAGTACACAGCACCCCTGTCACTGCAGGAGTACACAGCACCCCTGTCACTGCAGGAGTACACAGCACCCCTGTCACTGCAGGAGTACACAGCACCCCTGTCACTGCAGGAGTACACAGCGCCCCTGTCACTGCAGGAGTACACAGCACCCCTGTCACTGCAGGAGTACACAGCACCCCTGTCACTGCTGGAGTACACAGCACCCCTGTCACTGCAGGAGTACACAGCACCCCTGTCACTGCTGGAGTACACAGCACCCCTGTCACTGCTGGAGAACACAGCGCCCCTGTCACTGCAGGAGTACAGCGCCACTGTCACTGCAGGAGTACACAGCACCACTGTCACTGCAGGAGTACACAGCACCCCTGTCACTGCAGGAGTACACAGCGCCCCTGTCACTGCAGGAGTACACAGCACCCCTGTCACTGCAGGAGTACACAGCACACTGCAGGAGTACACAGCACCCTGTCACTGCAGGAGTACACAGCACACCTTGTCACTGCAGGAGTACACAGCACACCTGTCACTGCAGGAGTACACAGCACCCCTGTCACTGCAGGAGTACACAGCACCCCTGTCACTGCAGGAGTACACAGCGCCCCTGTCACTGCAGGAGTACACAGCACCCCTGTCACTGCACAGTGCTGGAGTACACAGTGCCCCTGTCACTGCAGGAGTACACAGTGCCCCTGTCACTGCTGGAGTACACAGTGCCCCTGTCACTGCTGGAGTACACAGCACCCCTGTCACTGCAGGAGTACACAGCGCCCCTGTCACTGCAGGAGTACACAGTGTCACTGCAGGAGTACACAGCACCCCTGTCACTGCAGGAGTACACAGCACCCCTGTCACTGCAGGAGTACAGAGCACCCCTGTCACTGCAGGAGTACACAGCACCCCTGTCACTGCAGGAGTACACAGCACCCCTGTCACTGCAGGAGTACACAGCGCCCCTGTCACTGCAGGAGTACACAGCACCCCTGTCACTGCAGGAGTACACAGCACCCCTGGCACTGCAGGAGTACACAGTGCCCCTGTCACTGCTGGAGTACACAGTGCCCCTGTCACTGCTGGAGAACACAGCGCCCCTGTCACTGCAGGAGTACACAGCGCCACTGGCATTGCAGGAGTACACAGCACCCCTGTCACTGCTGGAGTACACAGCACCCCTGTCACTGCAGGAGTACACAGCACCCCTGTCACTGCAGGAGTACACAGCACCCCTGTCACTGCAGGAGTACACAGCACCCCTGTCACTGCAGGAGTACACAGCACCCCTGTCACTGCAGGAGTACACAGCACCCCTGTCACTGTAGGAGTGCAGAGCACCCCTGTCACTGCAGGAGTACAGAGCACCCCTGTCACTGCAGGAGTACACAGCACCCCTGTCACTGCAGGAGTACACAGCACCCCTGTCACTGCAGGAGTACACAGCACCCCTGCTCACTGCAGGAGCACACAGCACCCCTGGCACTGCAGGAGTACACAGCACCCCTGTCACTGCTGGAGTACACAGCACCCCTGTCACTGCAGGAGTACACAGTACCCCTGTCACTGCTGGAGTACACAGCACCCCTGTCACTGCTGGAGTACACAGCACCCCTGTCACTGCAGGAGTACACAGTACCGCTGTCACTGCTGGAGTACACAGCACCCCTGTCACTGCAGGAGTACACAGCACCCCTGTCACTGCAGGAGTACACAGCACCCCTGTCACTGCAGGAGTACACAGCACCCCTGTCACTGCAGGAGTACACAGCACCCCTGTCACTGCAGGAGTACACAGCACCCCTGTCACTGCAGGAGTACACAGCACCCCTGTCACTGCAGGAGTACACAGCACCCCTGTCACTGCAGGAGTACACAGCACCCCTGTCACTGCAGGAGCACACAGCACCCCTGTCACTGCAGGAGTACACAGCACCCCTGTCACTGCAGGAGTACACAGCACCGCTGTCACTGCAGGAGTACACAGCACCCCTGTCACTGCTGGAGTACACAGCGCCCCTGTCACTGCAGGAGTACACAGCACCCCTGTCACTGCTGGAGTACACAGCACCCCTGTCACTGCTGGAGAACACAGCGCCCCTGTCACTGCAGGAGTACACAGCACCCCTGTCACTGCAGGAGTACACAGCACCCCTGTCACTGCAGGAGTACACAGCACCCCTGTCACTGCAGGAGTACACAGCACCCCTGTCACTGCAGGAGTACACAGCACCCCTGTCACTGCAGGAGTACACAGCGCCCCTGTCACTGCAGGAGTACACAGCACCCCTGTCACTGCAGGAGTACACAGCACCCCTGTCACTGCAGGAGTACACAGCACCCCTGTCACTGCAGGAGTACACAGCACCCCTGTCACTGCAGGAGTACACAGCACCCCTGTCACTGCAGGAGTACACAGCACCCCTGTCACTGCAGGAGTACACAGCACCCCTGTCACTGCAGGAGTACACAGCACCCCTGTCACTGCAGGAGTACACAGCGCCCCTGTCACTGCAGGAGTACACAGCACCCCTGTCACTGCAGGAGTACACAGCACCACTGTCACTGCAGGAGTACACAGCACCCCTGTCACTGCAGGAGTACACAGCACCCCTGTCACTGCAGGAGTACACAGCACCCCTGTCACTGCTGGAGTACACACACTGCAGTACACAGTGCCCCTGTCACTGCTGGAGTACACAGTGCCCCTGTCACTGCAGGAGTACACAGTGCCCCTGTCACTGCTGGAGTACACAGCACCCCTGTCACTGCTGGAGTACACAGCACCCCTGTCACTGCTGGAGTCACAGCACCCCTGTCACTGCAGGAGTACACAGCACCCCTGTCACTGCAGGAGTACACAGCACCCCTGTCACTGCAGGAGTACACAGCACCCCTGTCACTGCAGGAGTACACAGCACCCCTGTCACTGCAGGAGTACACAGCACCCCTGTCACTGCAGGAGTACACAGCACCCCTGTCACTGCAGGAGTACACAGCACCCCTGTCACTGCAGGAGTACACAGCACCCCTGTCACTGCAGGAGTACACAGCACCCCTGTCACTGCAGGAGTACACAGCACCCCTGTCACTGCAGGAGTACACAGCACCCCTGTCACTGCAGGAGTACACAGCACCCCTGTCACTGCAGGAGTACACAGCACCCCTGTCACTGCAGGAGTACACAGCACCCCTGTCACTGCAGGAGTACACAGCACCCCTGTCACTGCAGGAGTACACAGCACCCCTGTCACTGCAGGAGTACACAGCACCCCTGTCACTGCAGGAGTACACAGCACCCCTGTCACTGCAGGAGTACACAGCACCCCTGTCACTGCAGGAGTACACAGCACCCCTGTCACTGCAGGAGTACACAGCACCCCTGTCACTGCAGGAGTACACAGCACCCCTGTCACTGCAGGAGTACACAGCACCCCTGTCACTGCAGGAGTACACAGCACCCCTGTCACTGCAGGAGTACACAGCACCCCTGTCACTGCAGGAGTACACAGCACCCCTGTCACTGCAGGAGTACACAGCACCCCTGTCACTGCAGGAGTACACAGCACCCCTGTCACTGCAGGAGTACACAGCACCCCTGTCACTGCAGGAGTACACAGCACCCCTGTCACTGCAGGAGTACACAGCACCCCTGTCACTGCAGGAGTACACAGCACCCCTGTCACTGCAGGAGTACACAGCACCCCTGTCACTGCAGGAGTACACAGCACCCCTGTCACTGCAGGAGTACACAGCACCCCTGTCACTGCTACACAGCACCCCTGTCACTGCAGGAGTACACAGCACCCCTGTCACCTACACAGCACCCCTGTCACTGCAGGAGTACACAGTCACTGCAGGAGTACCTGTCACTGCAGGAGTACACAGCACCCCTGTCACTGCAGGAGTACACAGCACCCCTGTCACTGCAGGAGTACACAGCACCCCTGTCACTGCAGGAGTACACAGCACCCCTGTCACTGCAGGAGTACACAGCGCCCCTGTCACTGCAGGAGTACACAGCACCCCTGTCACTGCAGGAGTACACAGCACCCTTGTCACTGCAGGAGTACACAGCACCCCTGTCACTGCAGGAGTACACAGCACCCCTGTCACTGCAGGAGTACACACACCCCTGTCACTGCAGGAGTACACAGCACCCCTGTCACTGCAGGAGTACACAGCACCCCTGTCACTGCAGGAGTACACAGCACCCCTGTCACTGCAGGAGTACACAGCACCCCTGTCACTGCAGGAGTACACAGCACCCCTGTCACTGCAGGAGTACACAGCACCCCTGTCACTGCAGGAGTACACAGCACCCCTGTCACTGCAGGAGTACACAGCACCCCTGTCACTGCAGGAGTACACAGCACCCCTGTCACTGCAGGAGTACACAGCACCCCTGTCACTGCAGGAGTACACAGCGCCCCTGTCACTGCAGGAGTACACAGCACCCCTGTCACTGCAGGAGTACACAGCACCACTGGCACTGCAGGAGTACACAGCGCCCCTGTCACTGCAGGAGTACACAGCACCCCTGTCACTGCAGGAGTACACAGCGCCCCTGTCACTGCAGGAGTACACAGCACCCCTGTCACTGCAGGAGTACACAGCACCCCTGTCACTGCTGGAGTACACAGTGCCCCTGTCACTGCTGGAGTACACAGCGCCCCTGTCACTGCTGGAGTACACAGTGCCCCTGTCACTGCTGGAGTACACAGCACCCCTGTCACTGCAGGAGTACACAGCACCCCTGTCACTGCAGGAGTACACAGCACCCCTGTCACTGCAGGAGTACACAGCACCCCTGTCACTGCAGGAGTACACAGCACCCCTGTCACTGCAGGAGTACACAGCACCCCTGTCACTGCAGGAGTACACAGCACCCCTGTCACTGCAGGAGTACACAGCACCCCTGTCACTGCAGGAGTACACAGCACCCCTGTCACTGCAGGAGTACACAGCACCCCTGTCACTGCAGGAGTACACAGCACCCCTGTCACTGCAGGAGTACACAGCACCCCTGTCACTGCAGGAGTACACAGCACCCCTGTCACTGCAGGAGTACACAGCACCCCTGTCACTGCAGGAGTACACAGCACCCCTGTCACTGCAGGAGTACACAGCACCCCTGTCACTGCAGGAGTACACAGCACCCCTGTCACTGCAGGAGTACACAGCACCCCTGTCACTGCAGGAGTACACAGCACCCCTGTCACTGCAGGAGTACACAGCACCCCTGTCACTGCAGGAGTACACAGCACCCCTGTCACTGCAGGAGTACACAGCACCCCTGTCACTGCAGGAGTACACAGCACCCCTGTCACTGCAGGAGTACACAGCACCCCTGTCACTGCAGGAGTACACAGCACCCCTGTCACTGCTGGAGTACACAGCACCCCTGTCACTGCAGGAGTACACAGCACCCCTGTCACTGCAGGAGTACACAGCACCCCTGTCACTGCAGGAGTACACAGCACCCCTGTCACTGCAGGAGTACACAGCACCCCTGTCACTGCAGGAGTACACAGCACCCCTGTCACTGCAGGAGTACACAGCACCCCTGTCACTGCTGGAGTACACAGCACCCCTGTCACTGCAGGAGTACACAGCACCCCTGTCACTGCAGGAGTACACAGCACCCCTGTCACTGCAGGAGTACACAGCACCCCTGTCACTGCAGGAGTACACAGCACCCCTGTCACTGCAGGAGTACACAGCACCCCTGTCACTGCAGGAGTACACAGCACCCCTGTCACTGCAGGAGTACACAGTACCGCTGTCACTGCTGGAGTACACAGCACCCCTGTCACTGCAGGAGTACACAGCACCCCTGTCACTGCAGGAGTACACAGCACCCCTGTCACTGCAGGAGTACACAGCACCCCTGTCACTGCAGGAGTACACAGCGCCCCTGTCACTGCTGGAGTACACAGCGCCCCTGTCACTGCAGGAGTACACAGTGCCCCT
Organism: Polyodon spathula; assembly: GCF_017654505.1. NCBI lineage: Eukaryota > Metazoa > Chordata > Actinopteri > Acipenseriformes > Polyodontidae > Polyodon > Polyodon spathula. The sequence continues at coordinate 23,306,251 of NC_054557.1, read as the reverse complement.
GTCACTGCTGGAGTACACAGCGCCCCTGTCACTGCAGGAGTACACAGTGCCCCTGTCACTGCTGGAGTACACAGCGCCCCTGTCACTGCTGGAGTACACAGTGCCCCTGTCACTGCTGGAGTACACAGTGCCCCTGTCACTGCTGGAGTACACAGTGCCCCTGTCACTGCAGGAGTACACAGCACCCCTGTCACCTGTCACTGCAGGAGTACACAGCACCCCTGTCACTGCAGGAGTACACAGCACCCCTGTCACTGCAGGAGTACACAGCACCCCTGTCACTGCAGGAGTACACAGCACCCCTGTCACTGCAGGAGTACACAGCACCCCTGTCACTGCAGGAGTACACAGCACCCCTGTCACTGCAGGAGTACACAGCACCCCTGTCACTGCAGGAGTACAGAGCACCCCTGTCACTGCAGGAGTACAGAGCACACCTGTCACTGCAGGAGTACACAGCACCCCTGTCACTGCAGGAGTACACAGCATCCCTGTCACTGCAGGAGTACACAGCGCCCCTGTCACTGCAGGAGTACACAGCACCCCTGTCACTGCAGGAGTACACAGAGCCCCTGTCACTGCAGGAGTACACAGCGCCACTGGCATTGCAGGAGTACACAGCACCCCAGTCACTGCTGGAGTACACAGCACCCCTGTCACTGCAGGAGTACACAGCACCCCTGTCACTGCAGGAGTACACAGCACCCCTGTCACTGCAGGAGTACACAGCACCCCTGTCACTGCAGGAGTACACAGCACCCCTGTCACTGCAGGAGTACACAGCACCCCTGTCACTGCAGGAGTACACAGCACCCCTGTCACTGCAGGAGTACACAGCGCCCCTGTCACTGCAGGAGTACACAGCGCCCCTGTCACTGCAGGAGTACACAGCACCCCTGTCACTGCAGGAGTACACAGCGCCCCTGTCACTGCAGGAGTACACAGCACCCCTGTCACTGCAGGAGTACACAGCACCCCTGTCACTGCAGGAGTACACAGCACCCCTGTCACTGCTGGAGTACACAGCACCCCTGTCACTGCAGGAGTACACAGTGCCCCTGTCACTGCTGGAGTACACAGCACCCCTGTCACTGCAGGAGTACACAGCGCCCCTGTCACTGCAGGAGTACACAGCGCCCCTGTCACTGCAGGAGTACACAGCGCCCCTGTCACTGCTGGAGTACACAGCACCCCTGTCACTGCAGGAGTACACAGTGCCCCTGTCACTGCTGGAGTACACAGCACCCCTGTCACTGCAGGAGTACACAGCACCCCTGTCACTGCAGGAGTACACAGCACCCCTGTCACTGCTGGAGTACACAGCACCCCTGTCACTGCAGGAGTACACAGCGCCCCTGTCACTGCAGGAGTACACAGCACCCCTGTCACTGCTGGAGTACACAGTCCCCTGTCACTGCTGGAGTACACAGCGCCCCTGTCACTGCAGGAGTACACAGCGCCCCTGTCACTGCAGGAGTACACAGCGCCCCTGTCACTGCAGGAGTACACAGCGCCCCTGTCACTGCAGGAGTACACAGCGCCCCTGTCACTGCTGGAGTACACAGCACCCCTGTCACTGCAGGAGTACACAGCACCCCTGTCACTGCAGGAGTACACAGCACCCCTGTCACTGCAGGAGTACACAGCGCCCCTGTCACTGCTGGAGTACACAGCACCCCTGTCACTGCAGGAGTACACAGCGCCCCTGTCACTGCAGGAGTACACAGCGCCCCTGTCACTGCTGGAGTACACAGCACCCCTGTCACTGCAGGAGTACACAGCGCCCCTGTCACTGCAGGAGTACACAGCGCCCCTGTCACTGCAGGAGTACACAGCACCCCTGTCACTGCAGGAGTACACAGCACCCCTGTGACTGCAGGAGTACACAGCGTCCCTGTCACTGCAGGAGTACACAGCACCCCTGTCACTGCTGGAGTACACAGCGCCCCTGTCACTGCTGGAGTACACAGCGCCCCTGTCACTGCAGGAGTACACAGCGCCCCTGTCACTGCAGGAGTACACAGCGCCCCTGTCACTGCAGGAGTACACAGTGCCCCTGTCACTGCAGGAGTACACAGCACCCCTGTCACTGCAGGAGTACACAGCACCCCTGTCACTGCAGGAGTACACAGCACCCCTGTCACTGCTGGAGTACACAGCACCCCAGTCAATGTTGGAGTACACAGCGCCTCCATCACTGCCAGAGTGCACAGAGCCCCTGTCACTGCAGGAGTACACAGCGCCCCTGTCACTGCAGGAGTACACAGCGCCCCTGTCACTGCAGGAGTACACAGCCCCTGTCACTGCTGGAGTACCTGTCACTGCAGGAGTACACAGCACACCTGCCTGCAGGAGTACTGTCACTGCAGGAGTACACAGTGCCCCTGTCACTGCAGGAGTACACAGTGTCCCTGTCACTGCTGGAGTACACAGTGCCCCTGTCACTGCAGGAGTACACAGTGCCCCTGTCACTGCAGGAGTACACAGCGCCCCTGTCACTGCTGGAGTACACAGCCCCTGTCACTGCTGGAGTACACAGTCACTGCAGGAGTACACAGTGCCCCTGTCACTGCTGGAGTACACAGCGTCTCCATCACTGCAGGAGTACACAGTGCCCCCATCACTGCTGGAGTACACAGCGCTGCTGTCACTGCTAGAGGACAGCGCCCCTATATCGTGGTCCTAGTGGGCTCCCCATTTTTACTGTCTAAGTGCATACTGTATGCCTTCGCTGCATATACATAGGTACTTAGAATAACTATTTGTTTTATTTCGTGCTGCACGTCACAAACAACAATATAGAAAAAATTAAAAACAAAGTATTAATATCATACTGTTATCATATATACACGTATTGTACAGTAACACAAAGCAAATTAAATATCTACTTGCTGAAACGGTTTTTATTTTAAGCAATGCGGTGTTCACGTGTGGCAGCAATGCACTAGCAAAAGCCACAAGGCAGTGATTTCAGCTCACTAGCAACAAGCCTCCTATGTTGGGAATGGATTATTTCAATGCAGCAGGTTTGTGCATTTGAGGGAGTGGTTGTACAGTATTAGCTTATTTATAGCGGGTTTATTTTAGATCCTGGCACCCGCAAAATAAAGAGTATATAGCACTAGTAGATGCATTGGAAGGCCTCTACACCCTCTTCTGTGTTTACAAGCCTCTTTTGTCTTCCTGACTCACAGCCACACAGTCTGTATTAGTCTCCGTCCCCTCTCCCTTCTTCTCCTCTCTCTCTCTATTCCTCTCCTCTTTTCTCCATCCTATCTCCCCTTTTTTCATCTCCTCTCCTTTCTCCCACTCTCTCTAGAAATGACCAGTGCGTCTGATCCCCAGTGCTCTCTCTCTACTCTGCCTGTCCTGTATTCAAGCCCCCCTGTCTAATCCCCAGTGCTCTCTCTCTACTCTGCCTGTCCTGTATTCAAGCCCCCCTGTCTAATCCCCAGTGCTCTCTCTGTCACACACCCTGCCTGTCCTGTATAAACAAGCCCACCCCAGTCTGAGCCCCAGTGATCTCTCTGTCACAGACCCTGCCTGTCCTGTACTCAAGCCCCTCCTCTCTGATCCCCAGTGCTCTCTCTTTAACAGGGGACCCTGCCTGTCCTGTAAAAACAAACCCCTCCTGTCCTGGTGGAAGTCAAAGCTCTGACTCAGCTCATATCTGAAGGGTCTGGCTAATTTGTACTATGGTACCATTCCAAAGAATTCCAAATCTTTATTTCAAATCCCTTTACATTATCAACAAAAAAAATCCATTGCTTTACATGGGCATCTTCATATGAGGCTATTCTTCATTTGCTTCCATTTGTCCCCATATAAAGACTAGAAGAGATTTTTTTATCCCTTCTCACATGAGGTCACTATGCATGAAAGGGTTAACTTAAAATATAAAAAAATAAAAAGAATGTCTGCTCATGCCTATTGCTCTATTCATCACACTGCTCCTTCCAGTCTCCAATCCCTCATGTCTCCCTATATTCCCTGGCCGACTTGTTATGATTTCTCTTCACTCTCCTTCTCCCCGTGCTGCTCCTTCTCTTCACTCTCCATCTTCCCATGCTGCTCCTTCTCTTCACTCTCCTTCCGCCCATTCTGCTCCTTCTCTTCACTCTCCTTCCTCCCCTGCTTGCTCCTTCTCTTCACTCTCCTTCCTCCAGTGCTTCTCCTTCTCTTCACTCTCCTTCTTTCCTTGCTGCTTCTTCTCTTCACTCTCCTTCCTCCCATGCTGCTCCTTCTCTTCACTCTCCTTCCTCCCTTGCTGCTCCTTCTATCCACTCTCCTTCCGCCAGTGCTGCTCCTTCTCTTCACTCTCCTTCCTCGCCGGCTTGCTCCTTCTCGTCACTCTCCTTCTTCCTGTGCTTCTCCTTCTCTTCACTCTCCTTCCTCCCATGCTGCTCCTTCTCTTCACTCTCCTTCCTCCCATGCTGCTCCTTCTCTTCACTCTCCTTCCTCCCATGCTCGCTCCTTCTCTTCACTCTCCTTCCTCCCTTGCTGCTCCTTCTCTTCACTCTCCTTCCTCCCGTGCTGCTCCTTCTCTTCACTCTCCTTCCTCCCCTGCTTGCTCCTTCTCTTCACTCTCCTTCCTCCCGTGCTTCTCCTTCTCTTCACTCTCCTTCCTCCCATGCTGCTCCTTCTCTTCACTCTTCTTCCTCCCATGCTGCTCCTTCTCTTCACTCTCCTTCCTCCCTTGCTGCTCCTTCTCTTCACTCTCCTTCCTCCCATGCTGCTCCTTCTCTTCACTCTCCTTCCTCCCGTGCTGCTCCTTCTCTTCACTCTCCTTCCTCCCGTGCTGCTCCTTCTCTTCACTCTCCTTCCTCCCGTGCTGCTCCTTCTCTTCACTCTCCTTCCTCCCTTGCTGCTCCTTCTCTTCACTCTCCTTCCTCCCGTGCTGCTCCTTCTCTTCACTCTCCTTCCTCCCTTGCTCGCTCCTTCTCTTCACTCTCCTTCCTCCCATGCTGCTCCTTCTCTTCACTCTCCTTCCTCCCTTGCTGCTCCTTCTCTTCACTCTCCTTCCTCCCATGCTGCTCCTTCTCTTCACTCTCCTTCCTCCCATGCTGCTCCTTCTCTTCACTCTCCTTCCTCCCTTGCTGCTCCTTCTCTTCACTCTCCTTCCTCCCTTGCTGCTCCTTCTCTTCACTCTCCTTCCTCCCGTGCTGCTCCTTCTCTTCACTCTCCTTCCTCCCGTGCTGCTCCTTCTCTTCACTCTCCTTCCTCCCTTGCTGCTCCTTCTCTTCACTCTCCTTCCTCCCTTGCTGCTCCTTCTCTTCACTCTCCTTCCTCCCATGCCGGATGCTGCTCCTTCTCTTCACTCTCCTTCCTCCCGTGCTGCTCCTTCTCTTCACTCTCCTTCCTCCCGTGCTGCTCCTTCTCTTCACTCTCCTTCCTCCCATGCTGCTCCTTCTCTTCACTCTCCTTCCTCCCGTGCTGCTCCTTCTCTTCACTCTCCTTCCTCCCGTGCTGCTCCTTCTCTTCACTCTCCTTCCTCCCATGCTCTCCTTCTCTTCACTCTCCTTCCTCCCATGCTCTCCTTCTCTTCACTCTCCTTCCTCCCATGCTGCTCCTTCTCTTCACTCTCCTTCCTCCCGTGCTGCTCCTTCTCTTCACTCTCCTTCCTCCCATGCTGCTCCTTCTCTTCACTCTCCTTCCTCCCGTGCTGCTCCTTCTCTTCACTCTCCTTCCTCCCGTGCTGCTCCTTCTCTTCACTCTCCTTCCTCCCTTGCTGCTCCTTCTCTTCACTCTCCTTCCTCCCATGCTGCTCCTTCTCTTCACTCTCCTTCCTCCCGTGCTGCTCCTTCTCTTCACTCTCCTTCCTCCCATGCTGCTCCTTCTCTTCACTCTCCTTCCTCCCATGCTGCTCCTTCTCTTCACTCTCCTTCCTCCCATGCTGCTCCTTCTCTTCACTCTCCTTCCTCCCTTGCTGCTCCTTCTCTTCACTCTCCTTCCTCCCATGCTCGCTCCTTCTCTTCACTCTCCTTCCTCCCATGCTGCTCCTTCTCTTCACTCTCCTTCCTCCCTTGCTGCTCCTTCTCTTCACTCTCCTTCCTCCCTTGCTGCTCCTTCTCTTCACTCTCCTTCCTCCCTTGCTGCTCCTTCTCTTCACTCTCCTTCCTCCCTTGCTGCTCCTTCTCTTCTCTCCTTCCTCCCATGCTCTCCTTCTCTTCACTCTCCTTCCTCCCATGCTGCTCCTTCTCTTCACTCTCCTTCCTCCCTTGCTGCTCCTTCTCTTCACTCTCCTTCCTCCCATGCTGCTCCTTCTCTTCACTCTCCTTCCTCCCATGCTCCTTCTCTTCACTCTCCTTCCTCCCGTGCTGCTCCTTCTCTTCACTCTCCTTCCTCCCGTGCTGCTCCTTCTCTTCACTCTCCTTCCTCCCATGCTGCTCCTTCTCTTCACTCTCCTTCCTCCCATGCTGCTCCTTCTCTTCACTCTCCTTCCTCCCATGCTGCTCCTTCTCTTCACTCTCCTTCCTCCCGTGCTGCTCCTTCTCTTCACTCTCCTTCCTCCCTTGCTGCTCCTTCTCTTCACTCTCCTTCCTCCCATGCTGCTCCTTCTCTTCACTCTCCTTCCTCCCATGCTGCTCCTTCTCTTCACTCTCCTTCCTCCCTTGCTGCTCCTTCTCTTCACTCTCCTTCCTCCCTTGCTGCTCCTTCTCTTCACTCTCCTTCCTCCCGTGCTGCTCCTTCTCTTCACTCTCCTTCCTCCCATGCTGCTCCTTCTCTTCACTCTCCTTCCTCCCATGCTGCTCCTTCTCTTCACTCTCCTTCCTCCCGTGCTGCTCCTTCTCTTCACTCTCCTTCCTCCCTTGCTGCTCCTTCTCTTCACTCTCCTTCCTCCCATGCTGCTCCTTCTCTTCACTCTCCTTCCTCCCTTGCTGCTCCTTCTCTTCACTCTCCTTCCTCCCGTGCTGCTCCTTCTCTTCACTCTCCTTCCTCCCTTGCTGCTCCTTCTCTTCACTCTCCTTCCTCCCGTGCTGCTCCTTCTCTTCACTCTCCTTCCTCCCATGCTCGCTCCTTCTCTTCACTCTCCTTCCTCCCGTGCTGCTCCTTCTCTTCACTCTCCTTCCTCCCGTGCTGCTCCTTCTCTTCACTCTCCTTCCTCCCATGCTGCTCCTTCTCTTCACTCTCCTTCCTCCCATGCTGCTCCTTCTCTTCACTCTCCTTCCTCCCGTGCTGCTCCTTCTCTTCACTCTCCTTCCTCCCTTGCTGCTCCTTCTCTTCACTCTCCTTCCTCCCATGCTGCTCCTTCTCTTCACTCTCCTTCCTCCCTTGCTGCTCCTTCTCTTCACTCTCCTTCCTCCCATGCTGCTCCTTCTCTTCTCTTCACCCGTCTCTCCTTCTCTTCACTCCCTTCCTCCCGTGCTCTCCTTCTCTTCACTCTCCTTCCTCCCATGCTGCTCCTTCTCTTCACTCTCCTTCCTCCCTTGCTGCTCCTTCTCTTCACTCTCCTTCCTCCCATGCTGCTCCTTCTCTTCACTCTCCTTCCTCCCGTGCTGCTCCTTCTCTTCACTCTCCTTCCTCCCGTGCTGCTCCTTCTCTTCACTCTCCTTCCTCCCATGCTGCTCCTTCTCTTCACTCTCCTTCCTCCCTTGCTGCTCCTTCTCTTCACTCTCCTTCCTCCCTTGCTGCTCCTTCTCTTCACTCTCCTTCCTCCCTTGCTGCTCCTTCTCTTCACTCTCCTTCCTCCCATGCTGCTCCTTCTCTTCACTCTCCTTCCTCCCGTGCTGCTCCTTCTCTTCACTCTCCTTCCTCCCTTGCTGCTCCTTCTCTTCACTCTCCTTCCTCCCATGCTCGCTCCTTCTCTCCACTCTCCTTCCTCCCGTGCTGCTCCTTCTCTTCACTCTCCTTCCTCCCTTGCTGCTCCTTCTCTTCACTCTCCTTCCTCCCGTGCTCGCTCCTTCTCTTCACTCTCCTTCCTCCCATGCTGCTCCTTCTCTTCACTCTCCTTCCTCCCGTGCTGCTCCTTCTCTTCACTCTCCTTCCTCCCTTGCTGCTCCTTCTCTTCACTCTCCTTCCTCCCGTGCTGCTCCTTCTCTTCACTCTCCTTCCTCCCTTGCTGCTCCTTCTCTTCACTCTCCTTCCTCCCTTGCTGCTCCTTCTCTTCACTCTCCTTCCTCCCATGCTGCTCCTTCTCTTCACTCTCCTTCCTCCCATGCTGCTCCTTCTCTTCACTCTCCTTCCTCCCATGCTGCTCCTTCTCTTCACTCTCCTTCCTCCCGTGCTGCTCCTTCTCTTCACTCTCCTTCCTCCCATGCTGCTCCTTCTCTTCCTCCTTCCTCCCGTGCTTGCTCCTTCTCTTCACTCTCCTTCCTCCCTTGCTGCTCCTTCTCTTCACTCTCCTTCCTCCTTGCTGCTCCTTCTCTTCACTCTCCTTCCTCCCATGCTGCTCCTTCTCTTCACTCTCCTTCCTCCCTTGCTGCTCCTTCTCTTCACTCTCCTTCCTCCCTTGCTGCTCCTTCTCTTCTCTCTCCTTCCTCCCATGCTGCTCCTTCTCTTCACTCTCCTTCCTCCCATGCTGCTCCTTCTCTTCACTCTCCTTCCTCCCTTGCTCTCCTTCTCTTCACTCTCCTTCCTCCCTTGCTGCTCCTTCTCTTCACTCTCCTTCCTCCCTTGCTTCTCCTTCTCTTCACTCTCCTTCCTCCCTTGCTGCTCCTTCTCTTCACTCTCCTTCCTCCCTTGCTGCTCCTTCTCTTCACTCTCCTTCCTCCCGTGCTCGCTCCTTCTCTTCACTCTCCTTCTTCCCTTGCTGCTTCTTCTCTTCACTCTCCTTCCTCCCATGCTGCTCCTTCTCTTCACTCTCCTTCCTCCCATGCTGCTCCTTCTCTTCACTCTCCTTCCTCCCTTGCTGCTCCTTCTCTTCACTCTCCTTCCTCCCATGCTGCTCCTTCTCTTCACTCTCCTTCCTCCCATGCTGCTCCTTCTCTTCACTCTCCTTCCTCCCATGCTGCTCCTTCTCTTCACTCTCCTTCCTCCCATGCTGCTCCTTCTCTTCCTCCTTCCTCCCGTGCTCGCTCCTTCTCTTCACTCTCCTTCCTCCTGTGCTGCTCCTTCTCTTCACTCTCCTTCCTCCCGTCTCTTCTCTTCACTCTCCTTCCTCCCATGCTGCTCCTTCTCTTCACTCTCCTTCCTCCCTTGCTGCTCCTTCTCTTCACTCTCCTTCCTCCCTTGCTGCTCCTTCTCTTCACTCTCCTTCCTCCCTCTGCTCCTTCTCTTCACTCTCCTTCCTCCCTTGCTGCTCCTTCTCTTCACTCTCCTTCCTCCCATGCTGCTCTCTCTTCTCTTCACTCTCCTTCTTCCCTTCCTCCCGTGCTGCTCCTTCTCTTCACTCTCCTTCCTCCCGTGCTGCTCCTTCTCTTCACTCTCCTTCCTCCCGTGCTGCTCCTTCTCTTCACTCTCCTTCCTCCCATGCTGCTCCTTCTCTTCACTCTCCTTCCTCCCATGCTGCTCCTTCTCTTCACTCTCCTTCCTCCCATGCTGCTCCTTCTCTTCACTCTCCTTCCTCCCATGCTCGCTCCTTCTCTTCACTCTCCTTCCTCCCGTGCTGCTCCTTCTCTTCACTCTCCTTCCTCCCATGCTGCTCCTTCTCTTCACTCTCCTTCCTCCCGTGCTGCTCCTTCTCTTCACTCTCCTTCCTCCCATGCTGCTCCTTCTCTTCACTCTCCTTCCTCCCATGCTGCTCCTTCTCTTCACTCTCCTTCCTCCCTTGCTGCTCCTTCTCTTCACTCTCCTTCCTCCCATGCTGCTCCTTCTCTTCACTCTCCTTCCTCCCGTGCTGCTCCTTCTCTTCACTCTCCTTCCTCCCGTGCTCGCTCCTTCTCTTCACTCTCCTTCCTCCCATGCTGCTCCTTCTCTTCACTCTCCTTCCTCCCATGCTGCTCCTTCTCTTCACTCTCCTTCCTCCCATGCTGCTCCTTCTCTTCACTCTCCTTCCTCCCGTGCTGCTCCTTCTCTTCACTCTCCTTCCTCCCTTGCTGCTCCTTCTCTTCACTCTCCTTCCTCCCCGTGCTGCTCCTTCTCTTCACTCTCCTTCCTCCCATGCTCTCCTTCTTCCTCTCCTTCCTCCCTTGCTCGTTTCTTCTCTTCTCTCTCCTCACCCCTCGCTAAATGTGCTGCTCATTATCTTCACTTCAATTAATCCCGTGCTGCTGCTCTCGTTACTCCTTCTACCATGCTCGCTCCTTATCCTATCTCCTTACTCAGTGCTGCTCCTTATTTTCATCTCCTCTACCTTGCTGCTCCTTCTCTTCCACTCTCATGCCTCCGTGCGCGCTCTTTCTCTTCACTTCCTTCTTTCCTTGATGTTTTTATTCTCTTACTCTCCTTCCTCCCATGCTGCTCCTTCTCTTCACTCTCCTTCCTCCCTTGCTGCTCCTTCTCTTCACTCTCCTTCCTCCCATGCTGCTCCTTCTCTTCACTCTCCTTCCTCCCATGCTGCTCCTTCTCTTCACTCTCCTTCCTCCCGTGCTGCTCCTTCTCTTCACTCTCCTTCCTCCCATGCTCGCTCCTTCTCTTCACTCTCCTTCCTCCCTTGCTGCTCCTTCTCTTCACTCTCCTTCCTCCCATGCTGCTCCTTCTCTTCACTCTCCTTCCTCCCTTGCTGCTCCTTCTCTTCACTCTCCTTCCTCCCATGCTGCTGCTCCTTCTCTTCACTCTCCTTCCTCCCCCATGCTGCTCCTTCTCTTCAGTCTCCTTCCTCCCATGCTGCTCCTTCTCTTCACTCTCCTTCCTCCCTTGCTGCTCCTTCTCTTCACTCTCCTTCCTCCCGTGCTGCTCCTTCTCTTCACTCTCCTTCCTCCCTTGCTGCTCCTTCTCTTCACTCTCCTTCCTCCCTTGCTGCTCCTTCTCTTCACTCTCCTTCCTCCCTTGCTGTTCCTTCTCTTCACTCTCCTTCCTTCCTCCCATGCTGCTCCTTCTCTTCACTCTCCTTCCTCCCTTGCTGCTCCTTCTCTTCACTCTCCTTCCTCCCTTGCTGCTCCTTCTCTTCACTCTCCTTCCTCCCTTGCTGCTCCTTCTCTTCACTCTCCTTCCTCCCGTGCTGCTCCTTCTCTTCACTCTCCTTCCTCCCATGCTGCTCCTTCTCTTCACTCTCCTTCCTCCCATGCTGCTCCTTCTCTTCACTCTCCTTCCTCCCTTGCTGCTCCTTCTCTTCACTCTCCTTCCTCCCATGCTGCTCCTTCTCTTCACTCTCCTTCCTCCCATGCTGCTCCTTCTCTTCACTCTCCTTCCTCCCTTGCTCTCCTTCTCTTCACTCTCCTTCCTCCCATGCTCGCTCCTTCTCTTCACTCTCCTTCCTCCCATGCTCGCTCCTTCTCTTCACTCTCCTTCCTCCCTTGCTGCTCCTTCTCTTCACTCTCCTTCCTCCCTTGCTGCTCCTTCTCTTCACTCTCCTTCCTCCCGTGCTCGCTCCTTCTCTTCACTCTCCTTCTTCCCTTGCTGTTTCTTCTCTTCACTCTCCTTCCTCCCACTGCTCCTTCTCTTCACTCTCCTTCCTCCCTTGCTTGCTCCTTCTCTTCACTCTCCTTCTTTCCTTGCTGCTCCTTCTCTTCACTCTCCTTCCTCCCATGCTGCTCCTTCTCTTCACTCTCCTTCCTCCCTTGCTGCTCCTTCTCTTCACTCTCCTTCCTCCCATGCTGCTCCTTCTCTTCCTCCTTCCTCCCATGCTCGCTCCTTCTCTTCACTCTCCTTCCTCCCTTGCTGCTCCTTCTCTTCACTCTCCTTCCTCCCATGCTTGCTCCTTCTCTTCACTCTCCTTCCTCCCATGCTGCTCCTTCTCTTCACTCTCCTTCCTCCCTTGCTGCTCCTTCTCTTCCTCCTTCCTCCCATGCTTGCTCCTTCTCTTCACTCTCCTTCCTCCCATGCTGCTCCTTCTCTTCACTCTCCTTCCTCCCATGCTGCTCCTTCTCTTCCTCCTTCCTCCCGTGCTGCTCCTTCTCTTCACTCTCCTTCCTCCCATGCTTCTGCTTATCTTCACTCTCCGTCCTCCCTTGCTGCTCTTTTCTTCCCTCATCCCTTGTCTTTTACGTCTTCTCAAGGCTCACGTATTTAACCTTTATATGTAAATTCCTATTCATAAATCCTTTTGTATTTCCCTTTATTTGTTTTTATTTTGTATAAATATACATATGTGTTTGTTTTTCATTTGTATTACCTGTAACGTATCTACTTATTTTGCTTTGGGTAAAAGCGTCTGCTAAATAATTAAATATTAAACACAAACAGGTGCTTCGATGGAGTTGCTATTGAACCGATTTAGTTTCAAAATCACGCGGTCCTCTGCTCTGATTTGGTCACAGGCCATTGTGACGCATCACTGTTCTGCCTTCCTGGGATACCGACCAATGGTAACGCTGCGGGGGCGTGATTGGGGTTTGGGATTGGGGAGGGGGGTGCACTGCCCCATTGGCTAGCGAGGGAGCAATTTTGGGAGCCCCCTGATTGGCCGGAGGTTTCCTACTTTTTGGTCCCGCTTGGTGCTACTGTGTGAGCCAGGTAGGACTGTACTGTTAGCTGCTGGTCAGTCATCTCAGCAACCCAGCACTGTCTTATAAGAAACCACGAGAAAAAAAGAGAAAGGGAGAAAAGGGGAAAGAGGAGAGGAAAGAAGGGACAAGAGAGGCGTTGGGAGATTTGAAGGCAGGTTATGGGTCAGTCACGATCTTGTAGTTAAAAAGAGGTACACGTAGTGACTCCCTCAGAGAGAGAGAGAGAGAGAGAGAGAGAGAGAGAGAGAGAGAGAGAGAGAGAGAGAGAGAGAGAGAGAGAGTCTCTTAGAGTTTAGTCTCTCACAGGTCCACTGGCTACAGTCACCCCGACACACTTCTCCAGTTCAATGGGGCAATTACACTAAATTGGATTTTTAGAAATAAAACTACCCTCTATTTAAAATCATATTTCTACAATATAGAATATTATCTAGACATATACATATATATACAGGGATTCATTTGTTTTCACGTACCCACAGTCCAGACTGTGAGAAATTGAAATATGGATTTGCCGAGCTCATCCACTCGGAAGAAACGGCGACCCTGGTTCTCGGACCTCGCCTCTTTCGCAGCGCTGGCTCTGGTGTTGTCGCACAGCACGTCGACTGCGGCAGGTAAGCAACAGCATTTGCAAGAGAAGAATAATACTAATACAAATAATAATCATTTTCCGTTTTGCGCATGTACTGACTGTGCGTAAAAAAGCGATCTTTCCCAAGAAGTGCTATGCATAGCTGTATGCAAAGCACCAACCAAATATTGAGAGGTCGGTATAGTACACAGGTAACTGTATCGAAAAACTACCCCAAGGAAATAGGGGTATCCATACAACTGTACAATGCAGGACGGCATGCAAACTATATCTGAACAATGTGAAACTCCTGTCTGTGTCCTAATACCACACAAGCTATAACTAAAACTCGTATGGATGTGAATAGACAGTCATATAATTTAGAATGGATCGGTTTGCATTCATTTGAACAGCAGACACACATATCTGCCTTCTCGGGTGCGATAGTATTACTGCTGCAGGAGTTAATATTAATGATTATCATCTACCTGCGCTCGATCAGTAGTGTATTTGGGATTGATCCTCAATGGGTAGATTGATCCTCAATGGATTGATTCTCAATGGGGAGTATTATTATTTGCGGGGTGGTTTTACCAAAGCATCCGCGTCTCCATCCACACCTGAGTATTCAATAAGTGTTTGTTCTGATATGAATACCGTGTGTGTGTGTGTGTGTGTGTGTGTGTGTGTGTGTGTGTGTGTGTGTGTGTGTGTGTGTGTGTGTAAGCCGAGCACTAGTCTGCAGTCACAGTGTATCGCAGCGCAGACAGAACCCTTTCTTATGAAACGCTCGCCTTAACTTCGATTTCATTTCATTCATAAAATAACAAAAAAAGACTTTCACTAACAGAAAGAAGGCACGTTGTCTTTGTTTATTGCATAATAATAATAATAATAATAATAATAATAATAATAATAATAATAATAATAATAATAATAATAATAATAATAATAATATGTTCTTGTATCCATTAATTGTATAGTCGAATAGGTGATTGCGGCACAAGCATATAGCCTTTATGTTACCTTTAAATGATATGTCGCTCTATGCATAGCGCACCGTTATACTGAATCGATGTGTAAGTATATACTTGAATAGACATGGCATTGTAAAGGGGGTAAAGTGAATAGTTGATCTGTTTCGATTTTTTGTTTTGGGGAGGGCGGTGGTGTGTGTGTGTGTGTGTTGGGGGGGGGGGGGGGGGGGGGGGTCGTAATTTCATCGCTGTCAAATAAAACACAACTGACAGTTAACTATTCCCCCCCTTCCCCCCTTTCTTTCCATCGCTCCCACCCATCGCTAAATCGGTGAATGCTGCCTCTTTATAGCTCTGTGTGCGTGAGTCAGTGAGTGTGTCTGTGTGTGCACAGCGCGCGTGTGTCAGTGAGTGTGTCTGTGTGTGCACAGCGTGTGTGTGCGTGCAAGGGTGTGTGTGCGTGAGTCAGTGAGTGTGTCTGTGTGTGCACAGCGTGTGTGTGTCAGTGAGTGTGTCTGTGTGTGCACAGCGTGTGTGTGCGTGCAAGGGTGTGTGTGCGTGAGTCAGTGAGTGTGTCTGTGTGTGCACAGCGCGCGTGTGTCAGTGAGTGTGTCTGTGTGTGCACAGCGTGTGTGTGCGTGTGTGTGTGCGTGAGTCAGTGAGTGTGTCTGTGTGTGCACAGCGTGTGTGTGCGTGTGAGTCAGTGAGTGTGTCTGTGTGCACAGCGCGTGTGTGCGTGTGAGTCAGTGAGTGTGTCTGTGTGCACAGCGCGTGTGTGCGTGTGAGTCAGTGAGTGTGTCTGTGTGCACAGCGCGTGTGTGCGTGTGAGTCAGTGAGTGTGTCTGTGTGCACAGCGCGTGTGTGCGTGTGAGTCAGTGAGTGTGTCTGTGTGCACAGCTCGTGTGTGTGTGTGAGTCAGTGCGTGTGAGTGTGTGTACAGCGCGTGTGTGTGTGTGTGAGTCAGTGCGTGTGAGTGTGTACAGAGCGTGTGTGTGTGCGTGTGAGTGTGTACAGAGCGTGTGTGTGTGTGCGTGTGAGTGTGTACAGAGCGTGTGTGTGTGTGCGTGTGAGTGTGTACAGAGCGTGTGTGTGTGTGTGCGTGTGAGTGTGTACAGAGCGTGTGTGTGTGTGCGTGTGTGTGTGCGTGGGTGTGTGTGCGTGTGTGTGTGTGTGTGTGTGTGCGTGTGTGTACAGAGCGTGTGTGTGTGTGCGTGTGAGTGTGTACAGAGCGTGTGTGTGTGCGTGGTTCTGTGGACAGCGTGTGGGTGGGTTTAACCATAGCAGGGAGAGGGGGAGCGAGGAGGAGGGGGGCGGTCTGCCGTCCTGTGACGGCATATTTTCAGCTTCGCGGGCCAGCCTACCAGGTATGCCTTTTCTCCATCAGTCAACAGGAATGTGTTCCCCTAACGGACTCCGGATTTCTGAATTGGGTAGGGGGGGGTGGGTTTATACTGTTTTACTAGGCGAGGGGAGAGAGAAGTCTGACGCCGCCTGTTGGTGTATTGCGGTACTGACGTCAGCCCCGCCAATTCAGACACGTTCGCATAATGACAGATTCGTAAGGTCTGAAGTGAATGATGTTTTTTTTTTTTTATAGTTATTTGTTGAAAGATATCTATTGCATTATTACCATGGATCCGATACCGATTACGAAGGCTTTTTTTTCCCGGTAAAATAAATAAAATGATTGCACTGTACAAAACGAATATTACTGCAATATTTTGAAAACCGTTATTACGAAAAAGCGTGAATATTGGTTGTTTTGTATGTATGTATGTATGTATGCATGTATTTGATTTGTATTCGATGTCGTTAAAAAGTTGAAAGGTAAATATACTAGCACCGGCCCACGGTGTTAGGGACGTTTTTCAGACTGCCACTGAGCGCCAGAGCGAACCTCTGCTGGCTGTGCCTGCGCCTGAGTGATTTAAAGCAATGAATAGGGCAGTCACAAACACAGAGCGAGAAGTCAAAGGGATAAAACCAATACGCCCAGTTTGCTAATGGAAATTAAACCGCGCATTCATTCAGCGATGAATAATAGACTCTCTCTCTCACTCCTAATGACCGCATTCCAACAGGCGGACAGACAGAGCCCAGTAACACTGCCGGCTGCTGGTCCGGCTTCACTTGAGACGCTCTTCTGTGTTTGGTTCTGATTTTTCCGTTCTGCTCAACGCCCGGGTGGAGCTTTTAAACTCTCGACATTTCCACGCCGCTCGCATTCAGCCCTATAAACTACACAGCTGTTCTTTGTATGTATTTATATGTACAGATCATTGTACGGGTGACAGCTATTGCATGTAATTATGCTGTATGTATATTTCAATTTTAGTAAACGCAATAAATATTTCTGTTGCACGGGTTGCAGTAGTCTTGTTTCCCAGTGTCCTGACTCTGCGCTCCCCCTAGCGGCCGCAGTAGAGAATGCGTTGTGGTGCACTCGCCTCGATTATGATGGGTTGTATTCTGTCAGCTGGCTCTCCGGGCCTCTCATTACGGCTACCCGCGGTGGGGTGTTCAAACCGACGCTATACTGCTGTGCTTTATATATAGCAGCTAAATTATAACTTTCTATGAGCTGCAGGCCCAGAGTGCTTAGAAAAAGAAAAACATGTTATACTTTACAGGCACGGGCGCGCCTGTTATTATACACGCTCTCAGTGTGAGGAAAGCAGAGCTTGTTAAATTAGGTGACAACAGTGTCTCTCTGCTTAGGGACTTTCAAGAGCCAGAACTAGAAACAACTACTTTTCTGAAACCTGGAAAATTAGAGCTTTGTTAAAATTCTGAGGTTAAACTATTTCCTACAATAACTGATGAAGGCACTAGCTGAAACGCTTGTCTGCTTGACTCAGTTTCTTCTAGTTTCAGTAACACTGATGCTCACTGGTAAATCCATCTCAGTTTCATATGTGAGCAGGAGGATGATGGGAAATGTAGTTCTGAGCGGTCCATGCAGGTACATGGTAAGCCATCTTAAGGCAGGGAATGCAATTTAAAAGTTTAAAAATGTGGTCAAAATATAAAAAAATAATTAAAAAATATATACACACCTTATGTAAACAGTTGTAGCAACACATGGGAACATGTAACACAGTAAAATAAAAAAAGCTCTTTATGTACCCTTTAAATCCCTTCACATTGCCAGCAATCACAGTACCCAGTCTGTAGAGCAGCTCAATCACACAGTTATACCCAGTCTGTGTAGAGCAGCTCAATCACACACTTATACCCAGTCTGTAGAGCAGCTCAATCACACACTTATACCCAGTCTGTGTAGAGCAGCTCAATCACACACTTATACCCAGTCTGTGTAGAGCAGCTCAATCACACACTTATACCCAGTCTGTGTAGAGCAGCTCAATCACACACTTATACCCAGTCTGTATAGAGCAGCTCAATCACACACTTATACCCAGTCTGTAGAGCAGCTCAATCACACACTTATACCCAGTCTGTACAGAGCAGCTCAATCACACACTTATACCCAGTCTGTATAGAGCAGCTCAATCACACACTTATACCCAGTCTGTGTAGAGCAGCTCAATCACACACTTATACCCAGTCTGTATAGAGCAGCTCAATCACACACTTATACCCAGTCTGTGTAGAGCAGCTCAATCACACACTTATACCCAGTCTGTAGAGCAGCTCAATCACACAGTTATACCCAGTCTGTATAGAGCAGCTCAATCACACACTTATACCCAGTCTGTGTAGAGCAGCTCAATCACACACTTATACCCAGTCTGTAGAGCAGCTCAATCACACACTTATACCCAGTCTGTATAGAGCAGCTCAATCACACACTTATACCCAGTCTGTAGAGCAGCTCAATCACACACTTATACCCAGTCTGTAGAGCAGCTCAATCACACACTTATACCCAGTCTGTGTAGAGCAGCTCAATCACACACTTATACCCAGTCTGTAGAGCAGCTCAATCGCACAGTTATACCCAGTCTGTATAGAGCAGCTCAATCACACAGTTATACCCAGTCTGTGTAGAGCAGCTCAATCACACACTTATACCCAGTCTGTAGAGCAGCTCAATCACACAGTTATACCCAGTCTGTATAGAGCAGCTCAATCACACACTTATACCCAGTCTGTGTAGAGCAGCTCAATCACACACTTATACCCAGTCTGTAGAGCAGCTCAATCACACACTTATACCCAGTCTGTAGAGCAGCTCAATCACACACTTATACCCAGTCTGTGTAGAGCAGCTCAATCACACACTTATACCCAGTCTGTAGAGCAGCTCAATCACACAGTTATACCCAGTCTGTAGAGCAGCTCAATCACACACTTATACCCAGTCTGTATAGAGCAGCTCAATCACACACTTATACCCAGTCTGTGTAGAGCAGCTCAATCACACACTTATACCCAGTCTGTGTAGAGCAGCTCAATCACACACTTATACCCAGTCTGTAGAGCAGCTCAATCACACACTTATACCCAGTCTGTGTAGAGCAGCTCAATCACACACTTATACCCAGTCTGTGTAGAGCAGCTCAGTCACACACTTATACCCAGTCTGTGTAGAGCAGCTCAATCACACACTTATACCCAGTCTGTGTAGAGCAGCTCAATCACACACTTATACCCAGTCTGTGTAGAGCAGCTCAATCACACACTTATACCCAGTCTGTAGAGCAGCTCAATCACACACTTATACCCAGTCTGTATAGAGCAGCTCAATCACACACTTATACCCAGTCTGTGTAGAGCAGCTCAATCACACACTTATACCCAGTCTGTGTAGAGCAGCTTAGTCACACACTTATACCCAGTCTGTAGAGCAGCTCAATCACACACTTATACCCAGTCTGTGTAGAGCAGCTCAATCACACACTTATACCCAGTCTGTGTAGAGCAGCTCAATCACACACTTATACCCAGTCTGTGTAGAGCAGCTCAATCACACACTTATACCCAGTCTGTTGAGAGCAGCTTAATCACACACTTTTACCCAGTCTGTAGAGCAGCTCAATCACACACTTATACCCAGTCTGTGTAGAGCAGCTCAATCACACACTTATACCCAGTCTGTAGAGCAGCTCAATCACACACTTATACCCAGTCTGTGTAGAGCAGCTCAATCACACACTTATACCCAGTCTGTAGAGCAGCTCAATCACACACTTATACCCAGTCTGTAGAGCAGCTCAATCACACACTTATACCCAGTCTGTGTAGAGCAGCTCAATCACACACTTATACCCAGTCTGTAGAGCAGCTGAATCACACAGTTATACCCACTCTGTAGAGCAGCTCAATCACACAGTTATACCCAGTCTGTAGAGCAGCTCAATCACACAGTTATACCCAGTCTTTGTAGAGCAGCTCAATCACACACTTATACCCAGTCTGTAGAGCAGCTCAATCACACACTTATACCCACTCTGCAGAGCAGCTCAATCACACAGTTATACCCAGTCTGTGTAGAGCAGCTCAATCACACAGTTATACCCGGTCTCTCTTCTTGTTTTTATTTTGCTGCCACATCCACTGGGCTGTTTCCACCCACACTGAGCACAGCCTGCCCTTATTAAAGTGTCCCTTAGGAAGACCACAGCCAGGTGGAATAGAGCACAGTGAAAGCATAGTAAAGTGAAGCATTGCACAGCACAGAGAGGTACAGTACAGAAGATTTATTAACATGGCAAACTATTTGTTGTGTCTAGTAGGTTCGTTAATACAAGAATGAAAGCAGCAACTTAGCAACAGAACTTCCTTTATTCCTCGTTATTAACACACACTCGAGCACTTCACCACCTTCTTTCTGTTGGCAATATTAACCATCTAATAATCTGATTATGCCCTCTAGCGGCCAACTGTAGAATGTCATTATCAGTACTTGCTCAACACAACACTCAATCAATCAATCTTTATTTTATATAGCGCCTTTCATAGTGGACCACCATCACAAAGTGCTTTACAAAATGTGGTAACAACAAAAAAATCCATAATGCTTTAAATACATGATATACAGTTAAAAAAACAAACAAAAAAGCATAATACATTAAATACAGTGGAAAGTGCATAATACATGATAGTAGCATAATACATTAAATAGTACATTAAATACAGTGGAAAGTGCAGATTACATGATAGTAACATAATATGTGAACTAGTAGCAGCAACACAGCAGCTAATAGCAGATATCATGGAAAGCAAGAGAGAACAGGTGGGTCTTGAGAGTTGATTTAAAGCGAGCGACGGTGGGAGCATCACGCACTAAAGCTGGAAGAGAGTTCTTAAGAGTCGGAGCCATGAAGCAAAATGAGCTTTCTCCAAGTGTGGTGTACTTTTACTTGGGGATAACAAGCAGGTCAGAGGCTGAGGACCTCAGCTTGCGGGCAGGGACATAGCGGGTCAGCAGGTTGAGGAGATACTCGGGACCTGTGTGATGAAGGGCATTGAAGGTGAGCAGGAGAGTTTTGAAAACTTTACAGGTAGCCAGTGCAGTGAATCTGTGGTGTGCTGGAGTCTCTTATACTGTGAGTGAATCTGTGGTGTGCTGGAGTCTCTTATACAGTGAGCGAATCTGTGGTGTGCAGGAGTCTCTTATACTGTGAGCGAATCTGTGGTGTGCAGGAGTCTCTTATACTGTGAGTGAATCTGTGGTGTGCAGGAGTCTCTTATACTGTGAGTGAATCTGTGGTGTGCTGGAGTCTCTTATATTGTGAGTGAATCTGTTGTGTGCAGGTGTCTCTTATACTGTGAGTGAATCTGTGGTGTGCAGGAGTCTCTTATACTGTGAGTGAATCTGTGGTGTGCAGGAGTCTCTTATACTGTGAGTGAATCTGTGGTGTGCAGGAGTCTCTTATACTGTGAGTGAATCTGTGGTGTGCAGGAGTCTCTTATACTGTGAGTGAATCTGTGGTGTGCAGGAGTCTCTTATACTGTGAGTGAATCTGTGGTGTGCAGGAGTCTCTTATACTGTGAGTGAATCTGTGGTGTGCAGGAGTCTCTTATACTGTGAGTGAATCTGTGGTGTGCAGGAGTCTCTTATACTGTGAGTGAATCTGTGGTGTGCAGGAGTCTCTTGTTATCATCTCGTGCAATTCTGTTATAATAATGAGACACCCTACACACAGCGGATTAACTATAATTATAAATAACACAAAGCAAGGTTCTACTCATAAACCTCTATTAAAGATCAAAGAAAAACTGCAGAACTGTGCTGTATGTCTGCACGAGATGACACCACTGCACACAGGGTCATTCTGGATTTATAATTTCTCTAGTATTGTTCTTGGAGTTTGGCTCAGTATAAAGGCCACCAATTTGCTCCTGTTGACTTCAGTGTAAAGCGAGCTTCAATATTATGGTCATCCCTGCATTCAGTATTCAGGCCAACATCAGCAGTCACCTCTCTAGAGACCAGCACACTGTAAAGGAATGAAGAGATTAGAACAGGACAGGCTGACACACAAGCGGTTATCATTAGAGGGCAGGCTGACACACAAGCGGTTATCATTAGAGGGCAGGCTGACACACAAGCTGTAGACTGTTTCCCCTCATAGACCCTAATGTTAAAGCCAGGCTGTTTCTCCTCATAGACCTCAATGTTAAAGCCATGCTGTTTATCCTCATATACCTCAATGTTAAAGCCAGGCTGTTTCTCATCCCATAGACCTCAATGTTAAAGCCAGGCTGTTTCTCCTCATAGACCTCAATGTTAAAGCCAGGCTGTTTCTCCTCATGGACCTCAATGTTAAAGCCAGGCTGTTTCTCCTCATAGACCTCAATGTTAAAGCCAGGCTGTTTCTCCTCATAGACCCCAATGTTAAAGCCAGGCTGTTTCTCCTCATAGACCCCAGTGTTAAAACCAGGCTGTTTATCCTCCCATAGACCTCAATTGTAAAACCAGGCTGTTTATCCTTCCATAGACCCTAATGTTAAAGCCAGGCTGTTTCTCCTCATAGACCCCAATGTTAAAGCCAGGCTGTAGTTTCAAGTTACAACAGGAAAGAGCAGCAGACTACAAGTAGCTGGTTCACCCCTGTGAGTCGTGGAGAGTTGGGATTGAAAGTGAATAGTTGTCGTGCTTTTGATTCTTCTAATGGTTCTAACAGCGCTGGTGCTGCTGCCAGCTATGTACCCCTCCCCCAGTGGTTTAATTACTCGCAATGTCCTCCCCCCCCATACCAGACTCAACTGGGGGAGGAATTCAGTTTGTCACTGAACAAAAACATCTGAGTTTCTTTCTTTCTTTTGAGTTAACCCCCTTTCCTTGTGTGTTCTGGTACAATATTACTGTCTGTGTTCTACAAATATAAACATTTAACCCTATCATTCTATGGCTATTTCTTTCTTTCTATAAGTGAGTCTGTGCAGTCGACTCCTATTTCCCGGTATGCTACAGGACCACGGTCTTCTCACTAATGGAATTGAATCCGTCCCTCTCTTATGGTACAAGCCTTCTGTTTATCTTCTCACTAATAGAAGTGTCCCCCTCTCTGTCTCTTATTGTACAAGGCTGCTCTGCCTTCTCACTCAATCTCAGTGTGTTTAAGGTGCTGCTTGAATCGCACCCCAGTTGTGTTTTACAGCATGCTGTGTGAGTGAGAGTCAATATTGGGACTGCATGTCTGTGTGCAGTTTGAATGGGCTGTAAACTGCAGTCAGAGGGAGACATGTTGCCAGCTTCACCCTGGGGCAGGTATGTGTGAGTCAGGGAGGACAGGGGGTGATGGTTATAAACTTCTGGTTTCAGTAATACTGATGAAGGCACTAGAGCCCAAATGCTTCTTTGCTTGACTTTCTAAATTTCTTCTGGTTTAGACTGCAGTGATTTTTATGGTCAGTTTAATTATTTCCATACTTCACAAGAAGATGACAAATGCCTAGTACTGTAATCTTAACCTTGCCCTTTGACCTTAACCTTGTTACTGAAAAGTCAAACAGACAAGCGTTTGGACTGTGTAAGGCAGTGTTGAAGGGAGAGGCTGGCTGTGTGGGGCAGTGTTGAAGGGAGAGGCTGGCTGTGTGGTGCTGAGTTGAAGGGAGAGGCTGGCTGAAAGGGAGAGGCTGGCTGTGTGAAAGGGAGAGGCTGGCTGAGTGTTGAAGGGAGAGGCTGGCTGAGTAAGGCAGTGTTGAAGGGAGAGGCTGGCTGAGTAAGGCAGTGTTGAGTGTTGAAGGGAGAGGCTGGCTGTGTAAGGCAGTGTTGAAGGGAGAGGCTGGCTGTGTAAGGCAGTGTTGAAGGGAGAGGCTGGCTGTGTGGGGTAGTGTTGAAGGGAGAGGCTGGCTGTGTAAGGCAGTGTTGAAGGGAGAGGCTGGCTGTGTGGGGTAGTGTTGAAGGGAGAGGCTGGCTGTGTAAGGCAGTGTTGAAGGGAGAGGCTGGCTGTGTAGGGCAGTGTTGAAGGGAGAGGCTGGCTGTGTGGGGTAGTGTTGAAGGGAGAGGCTGGCTGTGTGGGGTAGTGTTGAAGGGAGAGGCTGGCTGTGTGGGGTAGTGTTGAAGGGAGAGGCTGGCTGTGTGGGGCAGTGTTGAAGGGAGAGGCTGGCTGTGTGGGGTAGTGTTGAAGGGAAAGGCTGGCTGTGTAAGGCAGTGTTGAAGGGAGAGGTTGGCTGTGTGGGGCAGTGTTGAAGGGAGAGGCTGGCTGTGTGGGGCAGTGTTGAAGGGAGAGGCTGGCTGTGTGGGGCAGTGTTAAAGGGAGAGAGGCTGACTGTGTTAGGCAATAGAAGAGATGTATGCTCCGAGCCGCTGTGCAGACAAGGTTGTGGGCTCTGAGCCGCTGCACAGACATAGTTGTGTGCTCTGAGCCGCTGCACAGAGAAAGCTTTGTGCTCCAAGCTGCTGCGCAGACAAGTCTGTGTGGTCCGAACTGCTGCGCAGACAAAGCTGTGTGCTCCGAGCCGCTGCTCAGACAGGTCTGTGTACTCCGAGCCGCTGTGCAGACAGAGCTGTGAATGCACTACAGTGTGGGTTTGAACCAGCACAGTGTGCACACAGGCAGGTTTTATTTGCTTTTTATTTGACGCAAACAGCAGCTCTCTGGAGGTGTGGGTTGGCCTGTTTTTTGTGTGCGGGGTGTTTGCTGTTTGTGTATTTGTTTTGCTAGAAGTGGAACTGAAAGCAAGGCTTGTGCAGACCTGGCAAAGCAATAAAGAAGGGATTATAGGAGAATAAAACTGAGAGGAGAGAGGGGGGAGACTGTGTCTCTGAGTGTGTATGTGTGTGTCTGTGTGTGTGTGTCTCAGTGTGTGTGTAGCTGTGTGTGTGTGTGTGTGTGTGTGTGTGTGTGTGTGTGTGTGTGTGTTTGTGTGTGTGTATGTGTGTGTGCGTCTCTGTGTGTTTCAGTGCATCTGTGTATGTGTGTCTCAGTGTGTCTGTGTTCGTCTGTCTGTGTGAGTCTGTGTGTGTGTGTGTCTGTGCTTGTGTATTTGTGTCTCAGTGCATCTGTGTGTGTCTGTGCTTGTGTATTTGTGTGTGTGTGTGTGTGTTGTGTGCGTGTGTGTGTTGCCACTGCACTGCACACCAGGGGAGACCTGGTTTTGATCCAGCACATTGCCCTCAAACCAGGTCTCCCGGTTCCTCCTGGAACCAGGTTTCAAGTCGCTATTCTTGAAAAAGTGGCTTTGTGTTCCCTTAGCTTTACTGAGTCTGTGAGTGTTTGTGTCTGTGTCTGTGTTTGTGTCTGTATGTCTCAGTGCATCTGTGTGTGTCTGTGTTTGTGTATCTGTGTGTCTGTATTTCTCAGTGCATCTGTGTGTATGTCTGTGTTTGTGTGTGTGTGTGTGTGTATATGCCTCGGTGCCTCTGTGTGTGTATGTCTCAGTGTCTCTTTGCGTCTGTGTGAGTGTGTGTGTGTGTGTTTGTAAATGTATTTTTTAATATAGTTAACATACTTGATGGCATTCTGTGAGATTGCAGAATGCTCCCCCTTGTGGGCAAATAAACATGTAAACATTGAATTTGTGGATTATTATTATTATTATTATTATTATTATTATTATTATTATTATTATTATTATTATTATTATATACCGGTACAGGGTTCAGAATGTATTATTACCAGTCTTGCCATGAGTTTGCCTATCCAGGCCTCCAGACCAAGGTGAAAGGCTGGTCCAGTGCATTAACAATAACCCACTGCACCACCTAGTCCCCAGATTGGAACCTCGTTGCATTAATATATAAAAGGCTAGTCTAATGCATTGGGATTAACCCACTAGTGCCACCTAGGCCCTTCACAGTGAACTTGTGAATATTTTCCTGAATGTTTTATTCACTCAGTTTTCCAGTTAATGCGTTGCACACAGCCGGCCGCAGTGCTGATTATATGAACCTATATGATGTGCACATTACTGATCGCCTCCAGACACACTGCAGCCCTCCCAGAGGACTCTGTGACTTATAGACTGAGACAGGAAGAGGTTTACAGTGATGGATTCCTGCCTGCCTGGAAAGCAAACCTGCACTCCTCTCCCTGAGACAGCAGAGCAGAAACGTCTTTGCTGTTCACTGAGACATTGAGAAAGACTAAGAGTTCAAATGCTCGTCACTGAATTTATAGCATTTGTTTTAGTATTTCTAAATTCGGCACTGCTGAGAGTTGTATATGATTAAAATGTTTAGTTTAGAGTCGTGATAAAAATGAGTTATATTTGAAATATTTTAATACATTACTTAGAATTAAAAAGCTTTTGGCAGGAGACTCTTAACTGATGTCTTGTTCTTCTTCTGATTCACTTGGTATCATTTTCAGTGTCAGTCGTTACATCCTGGGAGTGTTTTGTAAAGTTTAAAGCACCCCGGTGTCTCACTAGAGCTCTTAGAATCATGTCTAAACTCTGTGTCAGGTGCATCAGAGTAGAACCCTTACTACCCCCCGCCCCCATGCAACACTGCCCTCCAGTGGATGTAAGAACTACATCAGCAAGAAATAGCATATAAAAAAACTGTAGTGTTTCTAACACCCACTGGGGGTCTAATGGTGGAAACGCTTGAATTATTGCCTTTGAGAAGTTCATTCACTGAGGAATCTGGACCCTTAGTGTGTCAGTCCAGTTCTGGGAGCCGGTGTAAACATCTCTCTTTCACACTGACACACACACACAGTTACACACAGTCAGCGGTGACCTCTCTGTGACCCCATGACCCCTACTCGACTCAGGGTTGGTGCTGAAATTTTATCATTCTTACACTTCATTGAGTGGTTGATGCTGAGGAGATACTAGGAAGGGGGGAGGCTGGCTCTAGCGATTAGAGCTGAGTCTAGGAGGGAGGGAGGATGGCTCTAGTGGTTAGAGCTGAGTTTGGGAGGGAGGGAGACTGGCTCTAGTGTTTAGAGTTGAGTCTGGGAGGGAGGGAGGCTGGCTCTAGTGGTTAGGGCTGAGTCTGGGAGGGAGGGAGGCCTGTGGTTAGTCTCGACTCCCCTCAGATCCTCCATCCCTCCTACCCCGAGATTCACAAATCTCGACTCAAAACACCTCCCTCCCCTCTGACCGAGATCACAAAATCTCAACTCTCAGAGGGAGGGAGGGAGGCTGGCTCTAGTGGTTAGAGCTGAGTCTGGGAGGGAGGGAGGCTGGCTCTAGTGGTTAGAGCTGAGTCTGGGAGGGAGGGAGGCTTGATCTAGTGGTTAGAGCTGAGTCTGGAAGGGAGGGAGGGCTGGCTCTCGAATTAGAGCTCAGGACCACTCCCTGGGAGGGAGGGAGGCTTGATCTAGTGACTTAGGACCTGACCCTCCCGAATAAGGGGAAACCGAACTAGATCACAATCTCGAAATTAGGGAGAGGCTTGATCTAGTGGTTAGAGCTGAGTCTGGGAGGGAGGGAGGCTTGATCCAGTGGCTCTAGTGTTTAGAGCTGAGTCTGGGAGGGAGGGAGGCTTGATCCAGTGGTTAGAGCTGAGTCTGGAAGGGAGGGAGGCTTGATCTAGCTGTTATAGTTCTACCTCTCTTCCCCCCCTCTCTCTCCCTCTCTCATTGTTCTACTTGCTTTAATCATTTTAACAGTGTGGAATAAATATTCCATTCAATCAGATTTGATTCCCAGGAATTTGAGTGCCTCGGAAGGAATTCTGCAGATATAAAAGAAAACCAGTGAAGTATTTGATGTATTTTCCATATAGTCTGGAATGGTGTTTGTGATTTTTGAAGCTATTGAAATTGTTCAGGAGAGATCGACCCCCCCCCCCCCCATAGGGAGCGGGGAAGAGGGAGAGGGGGAGGGAGACAGGAGTTGGATTTCGTTCTGTGTGGGTCTCAGTCTAGTGAATATAATTCTGATTACAGAATTCCGAGAGGCTAGCTTACTTTCCTGTAGAATAAAATGTAATTCCTCCCCGCCTCCCCTACCTCTCCCATTCCACTGTGCTCCCAATTCCCAAAGTGAACTGCGTTCCTCGCTCTACCTTCAAATGGCTCCATGTTTCACAGCAGCTGTGTGTTAGTGTTAGAGTGTGAACTGCAGCAGTAAGAATGCATTGCAGTGTGCCAGAACTCTGCTGAAACCTCCTGTCAATCTCACTGGAGATGTAGTGCTGTATCTCACTGGAGATGTAGTGCTGTATCTCACTGGAGATGTAGTGCTGTATCTCACTGGAGATGTAGTGCTGTATCTCACTGGAGATGTAGTGCTGTATCTCACTGGGGATGTAGTGCTGTATCTCACTGGAGATGTAGTGCTGTATCTCACTGGAGATGTAGTGCTGTATCTCATTGTGGATGTAGTGTTGTATTTATGCATTAATGTGTGATCATTACCTGCATAATAATCAACGTGGTGTCCCAAGCTGATGGGGGTTAATGCTATTAGAAACAAAACTAATGGGGCTTTTTTCTGTTTGTATATGAAGACATTTACAATGTGCTTTTAGGGTATATGATGATTACTTTGGGCTGCTTGAATTTGTTTTTGCAGTTGAATGTGTATTTCCCTCTCTCCCCCTCCCCTCTCCTCTCACTCCCCTCTCCCATCTCTCTCTGTTCTCTCCTCCAAAACCTCTCTCCCCCTCCCTCTCTTTCACTCCCCTCTCTCTCTATCTCTCTCTCTTGCTCTCTCTCCTGTCTGGTTTGTATTGACCCCTCTCTCCCTCCTCCTCTCTCTGTCTCTAGCAGACCCTGTTGATGTATTGAAGGTGCTGCAGCTCCACACTCTCCCGGAGGGGGTCCAAAAGGCCCCTGGGTTCTGTCCCACTCGTCGCACGGGCCGCAGTGATGTGGCGTACAGGATATCCAAGCAAGCCCAGATCAGTGCCCCCACCAAGCAGCTCTTCTCAGGTGAGTCCCACCCAGCCCTGCAGGTAACAAGCAGCTGTCTCAGGGGAGTCCCAGCCCTGCCCTGCAGGTAACAAGCAGCTCTCTCAGGGGAGTCCCAGCCCTGCCCTACAGCTAACAAGCAGCTCTCTCAGGGGAGTCCCAGCCCTGCCCTACAGGTAACAAGCAGCTCTCTCAGGGGAGTCCCAGCCCTGCACTGCAGGTAAAAAGCAGCTCTCTCAGGGGAGTCCCAGCCCTGCACTGCAGGTAACAAGCAGCTCTCTCAGGGGAGTCCCACCCTGCCCTGCAGGTAACAAGCAGCTCTCTCAGGGGAGTCCTGTGGGATTCTTACCCTGAATACATTAGTTTCTTACCCATCCATACATCCCTCCTCCCACACACACACACACACACACACACACACACACACACACACACACACACAGGTCCCTGCAGTGCTGGTGTGGGAGTGCAGAGCAGGGGGATGAGATGATGTTTAGGAGCTGGTTCAGCAGAACCACCTCAAGTCACAGACGGGCCTGGACCAGAATCCTCAGGATCTGGACTTCTTGGTCATCATAATTTGGACTTGATTCCTGTTCAGAATTTGGGCTTGCTTTAAATCCTCTGGACTCAGGCTTTCATCATTAATCTGGGCTTGAACCCTCTTCAGAACCCTGCTTCAGAACCCTGCTTCAGAACCCTCTTCAGAAAGCTGCTTCAGAACCCTCTTCAGAACCATCTTCAGAACCCTGCTTCAGAACCCTCTTCAGAAAGTTGCTTCAAAACCCTCTTCAGAACCATCTTCAGAACCCTGCTTCAGAACCCTCTTCAGAACCATCTTCAGAACACTGCTTCAGAACCCTCTTCAGTACAGTGCTTCAGAACTCTGCTTCAGAACCGTCTTCAGTACTGTGCTTCAGAACTCTGCTTCGGAACCCTCTTCAGAACTCTGCTTCAGAACTCTCTTCACAACTTTGTTTTAGAACGCTGCTTCAGAACCCTCTTCAGAACCCTCTTCAGAACTCTGTTTTAGAACCCTCTTCAGAACCCTGCTTCAGATGTTTAAGGAGGACACAGAGATGTTTAAGGAGGACACAGACATGTTTAAGGAAGACACAGATATGTTTAGTGTATTAAATGATTAATAATGGATCAAGTGGCTACAGGCTACATCAGATCCTAGCTCACAGACAATATGGGCAATCCAGTGTCTTTATATAGCAAAATGGTTACAAATATTTTTTTCTATCCTATAGTGCCCATAGCTAAGTCCTAAAGCAGCCAATATGCCAGGTCCCTATAACTAAGTGAAATAAAAACCCTACACCTGATCACACACTCCAGTATATGAGATACAGAAAGCTTAATATAACGCTTACCCAATAATTAAAAATTCAACGCCTCAGTCAGTCAAGATTTTCTGGACCAGTTTCTAGTCTGTGTTTTCAGAAACCGGTGCTATACTGCAGCTCTGCTCACTTTATTGGAATGTTTCCCTGCTTCGAGCCGCATAAGGCTTAATTAAACTTAAAACATCTGGCTTTTTAGACAGCCCTTATTGCTAACATTAATAATATGGTTGTACTGTCTGGTTTGCTCCTTTAAGATTAATATTATATGCTCCATATTTTTCTAAATATGTGGGGTAATCTTTAATGACAATAGTTTGTGTATCATGCAGTTCCTTGTACTGATTAAGATAAGAATATATAGAAAGAGGTGTTTCTGACATATAGCACCTACTGCCAATCAGTTCCTTCTTCATAGATAAAAATAGCATCCCCTGCTTTTCAATTTTTTTCAATTCAAAGGATCCTTGCTCCATTGCTGCACCTCCCAGGTGTGGGTGACAGTCTTCAGGGCTGATACCTGCAAAAAACTTCTACCTTGTTGGCCAGGCTCCCGTCTTTGCATTCTCATCTGCATCACCAGTGGGGAAACCCGGGCTCCTATCTTTGCATTCTCATCTGCATCATCAGTGGGGAAACCCGGGCTCCTATCTTTGCATTCTCATCTGCATCATCAGTGGGGAAACCCGGGCTCCTATCTTTGCATTCTCATCTGCATCACCAGTGGGGAAACCCGGGCTCCTATCTTTGCATTCTCATCTGCATCATCAGTGGGGAAACCCGGGCTCCTATCTTTGCATTCTCATCTGCATCATCAGTGGGGAAACCCGGGCTCCTATCTTTGCATTCTCATCTGCATCATCAGTGGGGAAACCCCACAGAAATGAAGCTGCTTCTATTGAAGAGCCAACCAGCTCTGCCACACACACCTGCCACTCAAAGTGTGCAAGGGTCTTGTACAAGGAAGGAGAGGTTTTAGGGTCACTCGTGACAGTTTGCATCATCAAACAGGAACTGAACTTCAGTTACTTCAGAGACCTCAGCACATAGACTTGGGCTTGGGTCTTCAGAACCTGGGTTTGAAGCTTCAGAACCTGGGCTTGAATCTTAGCAGACTTTTACTTTGCAGTAGCACATTTGTGCATCATTCACTTCCACAGCATGGTGCTAGTGCAGTCTAATGCAGTTCAGCTGCTCTCATGACCCCCAGTGTTGTTGCAGGTCATCCTAGTCTAGTTCATCTGAAATGCTTTTGTAGTTTCAGTGTAGTTCTGCAGTAGTTTTATTATAATTATCAGTGTACTTCTGCTGTAGTTAGTGTAGATATGTTCTAATCCCCATTTTACTGCTGTTTTGTGCTTGTATTGTAGTTACAATGTAGTTACAGTGTAATTCTGTAGTAACCCTTCTGTATCCATGCTTCTCTGTGTATTCTCACTCCTGTCTCTCTGTGTAGTTCTGTAGTTCTCACTCCTGTCTCTCTGTGTAGTTCTCACTCCTGTCTCTCTCTCTGTAGTTCTCACTCCTCTCTCTCTGTGTAGTTCTGTAGTTTTCACTCCTCTATCTCTGTAGTTCTATAGTTCTCACTCCTTTTTCTCTCTGTAGTTCTGTAGTTCTGACTCCTGTCTCTCTCTGTAATTCTGTAGTTCTCACTCCTCTCTCTGTAGTTCTGTAGTTCTCACGCCTCTCTCTCTCTCTCTATCTCTCTGTAGTTCTCACTCCTCTCTCTCTCTGTAGTTCTGTAGTTCTCACTCCTCTCTGTAGTTCTGTAGTTCTCACTCCTCTCTCTCTGTAGTTCTGTAGTTCTCACTCCTCTCTCTGTAGTTCTGTAGTTCTCACTCCTCTCTCTCTCTCTCTCTACTCCTCTCTCTCTCTTCTCTGAGTTCTCAGACAAGACATCTATATCTGCTAAGACTGTAGTTAGAGGGACCCTCCTCTCTCTCTGACATCAGAGAGAGTCTCTCTCTCCCTCTCTCTCTCTCTCTCTCTCTCTCTATCTCTCTTTGTAGTTCTGTAGTTCTGACTCCTGTCTCTCTCTCTCTCTCTCTGTAGTTCTCACTCCTGTTTCTCTGTGCAGGTCAGTTCCCGGAGAACTTCTCGATCATGGCTCTGGTGAAGGCGACGGCGGGGCTGCAGGCATTCCTGCTCTCGGTGTACAGCGGGCAGGGGGTGCAGCAGCTGGGCGTGGAGCTGGGCCGGTCCCCCGTCTTCCTGTATGAGGACCAGAATGGGAAACCAGTTCCTGAGGACTACCCACTCTTCAAAGGGATCAACCTGGCCGACGGAAAGTCAGTACCAGAGCCCTGAGCAATAATGATCAACCAGAGCCCTGAGCAATACTGATCAACCAGAGCCCTAAGCAATACTGATCAACCAGAACCCTGAGCAATACTGATCAACCAGAGCCCTGAGCAATACTGATCAACCAGAGCCCTGAGCAATACTGATCAACCAGAGCCCTGAGCAATACTGATCAACCAGAGCCCTGAGCAATACTGATCAACCAGAGCCCTGAGCAATACTGATACACCAGAGCCCTGAGCAATACTGATCAACCATTGCCCTGAGCAATACTGATGCACCAGAGCCCTGAGCAATACTAATCAACCAGAGTCCTGAGTAATACTGATCAACCAGTGCCCTGAGCAATACTGATGCACCAGAGCCCTGAGCAATACTGATGCACCAGAGCCCTGAGTAAATACCTGTGTGAGGCGAGAGTGTATTAAATGGAATGTCCAGACAGTAATTTATGTGTACAGAAATAAAATAATTTATTTTTATTTTCTATACACAACAAAATGATTAAATAACAAAAGAAAAACAAAATGGTGTGAGGGAAGGAGTGCAGGGGTGAAATCCAAAACAAACATGTGATGACTCGTCTTTAATTTGTCTTCGTGGTGATCATACATAAAAAAAAAAAGACAAAAGAAATGTTAGTATTTCAAAAAAAACCCGCTGCACAAAACCAGTCTCTCCCTTCACCCGTTACTCCTCCTACTTTTACTTTCGGACCAACCCCGAACACAGTAGTACGTTCCCTTTAGTATGTAATGTCCCGCCTCTGTAGTCAGTGGAACACCAATCCCCAACCGACACGTGTCCTTATCCTTCACTTGACTCCAGTGGCTGGAAGTTACATACTCGTACTTCCGCCCCTCACCAAGGTGCCGCCCCTCAAAAGATGACTTTTGCCATGGTCACGAGATCTTGGTAAGGGAAGTCCCGAGTTGGTTTGATGCCACCTACTGTCGGGAGGCTGAATCACAGACCGAAAACCCCTTTGACTCATCACATATCCCACCCCTCAGAGTGGAGCCGAAGGAACACTCGGAAACCTCTAACCCTTCCCTTTTACCTCCCTCCCGGGAAAAAAAATCAGCATTTTGATGTAACTTACCCGCACGATACCTTATTTGAAAGGCGAAGGGTTGGAGCGCCAGGTACCACCGCGTAATCCTAGCGTTTGAATCCTTCATCGTGTCTAACCACTTTAAAGAAGCGTGATCTGTGATGAGTACAAAGGGTCGTCCCAGAAGATAGTATTTTAAAGATTCCACTGCCCATTTCACTGCCAGGCATTCTTTCTCCACTACCGAATACCTCTGTTCTCTGGGCAGTAACTTCCGACTGATGTATAGTATCGGGTGTTCTATACCATCTCTCTCCTGGGACAGAACCGCCCCCAGACCAGTCTGCGATGCATCTGTCTGCAGGACGAACTCTCGGCTGAAATCCGGGCTTATTAATGCTGGGGCCTGACTCAAATTAGTTTTAATAGATTCCAAGGCTGTCTGACACTCTGCACTCCACTTAACTTTATTTGGAGCGTTCTTTTTAGTGAGATCAGTGAGAGGGGCGGCTATAGTGGAAAAGTGTGGAATAAAGCGGCGGTAATAACCAGCCAACCCTAACAGTGATCTCACCTGGGTTTTCGTGGTAGGTACCGGTGAATCCAACAAAGCCTGGACTTTTGAAACCAACGGTTTCACTCTACCCTTACCCATTATGAAACCTAAATATTTAGTTTCTTCTTTTCCAATAGCGCACTTTGCCATGTTCGCTGTGAGCCCCGCCCTCCTCAGAGACTGTAAGACGGCTTCTAATCTAGTCAAATGTTCTCTCCAGGAAGAACTATAAATGACTACATCATCGATATACGCAGCTGCATACTCTCGATGAGGTTGTAAAACCCTGTCCATTAGTCTCTGAAAAGTAGCAGGCGCTCCATGAAGTCCGAACGGCATAGTACAAAATTGAAAAAGACCCTCTGGGGTTGAAAATGCCGTTTTCTCACGAGAGGCTTTCGTTAATGGAATTTGCCAATATCCTTTCGTCAGATCCAGAGTTGAAATAAACCGAGCTTGCCCCAGTTTGTCTAAGAGTTCATCTACTCGAGGCATGGGATATGCATCAAACTTGGAGATAGCATTCACCCTCCTAAAATCGATACATAATCGTAGTGACCCATCTGGCTTGTCTATTGGTACTATTGGGCTACACCACTCACTTCGGGAAGGTTCAATTACCCCAAGTTTCAACATACACTCCACCTCCCTTCGAACAGAATCTCTCCGACTCTCTGGAATGCGATACGGTCTCTGTCTAACTCTTAGACCTGGCGGAGTGATAATAGCATGTTCGATCAAATGCGTTCTTCCAGGCACGTTAGAAAACACATCACTGAACATTTTAATTAGATTGCTTACCTCTTCACGCTGATCAGGAGTTAATTGTTCCCCCATCGGGACCTCAATTGCTGACTCTGACTCAATTGAGGGTCCAAAATCCTCTCCCTCCTGTACAGGAGATATAAAATGGACTTCCCGTTCTTTCCACGGTTTCAGGAGATTAACATGATAAATTTGACTTTCTTTCCGACGCCCAGGCTGTCGGATCTCATAATTGACTTTACCAATTGCTCGAATAACCTGAAAGGGACCCTGCCATTTAGCAAACAACTTAGATTCCGATGAGGGCAACAATAACAACACTTTATCTCCAGGTCGAAAGTTCCGAATTCTTGCATTTTTATTGTAGCTTTGTTGCTGCTTCTGCTGTGCCGCTTTGAGATTGTCATGTGCCAATCGACCGACTAATTCTAAGCGATCGCGTAACTGCAACACGTATTTTACTACATTTTTAGACTCCTTTGACTGTTCTTCCCAGCCTTCTCTTATGAGATCCAAGATACCCCGCGGCTGCCGACCGTACAAGAGCTCAAACGGGGAAAACCCCGTTGAGGATTGTGGTACCTCGCGAACTGCAAAGAGCAAGTAGGGAAGCAGTTTAGCCCAATTGCGTTTTTCTTGATCTACAAAGCGGCGCAACATATTTTTCAAAGTCTGATTAAATCGTTCAACAAGCCCATCCGTTTGTGGATGAAAAACTGAGGTTCTAATTGAACGAATTTTCAATAATTTATATAGTTGCTGAATACAGTCTGACATAAAATTAGTGCCCTGATCAGTGAGAATTTCTTTCGGGATTCCCACCCTAGAGAATATTTTTACCAATTCATTCGCTACAGCTATTGCATTCATAGAGCGTAAGGGAACAGCTTCTGGATATCTCGTTGCGTAGTCCACTACTACTAAAATATACCGATATCCTGACTCTGTTCCCTCCAGAGGGCCTACTAAATCTACACCAATCCTTTCAAACGGTACCCCAATAATTGGAAGTGGAACCAGAGGTGCGGGGCGAACTGACTTAGGGGCAGCTAATTGACATTCAGGACACTCCGATACATACTTCCGCACAAGACCATAAACCCCAGGCCAAAAAAACCGGGCCAGAATTCGTTCCTGAGTCTTTTCAGTTCCCAAATGACCTGAAAATGGAATGTCATGCGCCAATCTCATGACTTCTGACTGAAAAGGCCTAGGAACCAATAACTGTTTTACGAGCTGTCCCGTCCCGGGAGCCCGGGTTATTCTATATAATAAGTGCCCAGATACAGAAAAATGCGGAAATACCACCGGTTGTCCTTCCTGCATATCCTTCCCCTCGATATATCTAACCTGTTTCCAAGCATACCGTAACGTGGGATCATTTTGTTGTTCATATCCCAAGTCAATATCTCGGTCCCAATGGTTAGGTACACAGAGAGGAGTGTCTTTTATTACATGACCTTCCACCTCAGTAACCTCGCAGCCCCGGTTACACTGAATACCTACTCCCTTTCCTTGCCGTTTCAACGATTGGTTTACTTTTGTGTCAGACCCCTCCCCTTGTCGTCTCAGAGTTCCCTCATATTTTTCCACCCGACGCTCTCTTTTTGTTTTTCTTGGGCGGATTTTAGGGTTAAACAGGTCGGATTGCAACGGAAAAATCTCGCCAATTGTTTTCTCCTGTTGCTTTAATTGTCCCCTGGTAGAAACTAAGACCATTTCCCGACCTAAAATACGATCAAAAAACGGCCAGTCTCTTCCCAGGAGAACAGGGTATGGTAAACATTGCGCTACAGCCACTTTAACGCAAGCTGAATAATCACCTACAATAAGTCTAACTTTAGTGGTGGGATAAACCCGAGTTTCTCCATGAATACAGGAGATAGCCACTTTACCCTGTGGCTCCCAGGCTACCCCATCCAAGAGAGCTTGCCGAATCAATGTTTGTGCACACCCAGAGTCCGCAAATGCGTAAGTACTCTTTCCCCCGACCTGTACTCTTAACTGATAAGGGCCCTCCCGACATTCCCCAGTGTTCCTACCTGTTACTGCTGACCAGGATCTTGTCGCCAGGTCCACCTTTATTACTGGACAATTCCTGGCAATGTGTCCAGGCTCATTACATTGGTAGCACACTTGGTTAGGAGGCATCAACGGAGTTAATCTGTCCTGCGAGTCCGCGACCGGCAGGTTAGGGGGATTCTCTCTCGCCCAGGATGGGGCTAACCTCGACCTCCATGGTCTGAAGGTCCGGTTACCCCCTCTGGGCTTCATTGGTTGGTTGGTCCGAGTTAGTTTAGGGGCAGGAGTGGGGTCTGACCCGGCACCTTCGTTTGCGTCTTCGTAGGCCTCCGCCAGGAGGAGGGCATCCTCGAGAGTGGTAGGTCTATTCCTCTTAATCCACTCTCGATTCCCTGGCGGTAGTATAGACGCAAACTGTTCTATAACTATTTTCTGCACCAGTTCTTGGGGTGTATGTTCTTCTGGCCGCAGCCACCGGGTGCACTGATCTAAAAGATATTGTCCCGCAACCCGGGGCCGCATCCCCTTGGACAGCTGGTATTCCCGAAAACGGCGCCGGTATGTTTCCTCCGTGATCCCGAGGCGTGAGAGAATGGCTTCTTTAACTTTAACATAGTCCCCTGCATTCGTGGCCGTCAGGGCTCGATACGCTGCCTGAGCTTCCCCTGTCAGGCAGGGTGCCAATTTCATGGCCCAGTGTTCCCTAGGCCACTCTGCAGCCTCTGCCACTCTCTCAAACGTAATCAAGAAAGCCTCGGGATCATCTTCCGAGGTCATCTTCTGAAGATTAGGCTGAGCTGCAAACATCCGGACAACCGCTCTCTCTGATGTTGATATTGATAGTTTTTCTACCAGCTGTCCCAAGAACTGGGCGAGCTGTTCCAGGTGCCGTGTCTCTCTCTCCTCTCGCTTCTCCTCCTGCTCCCTAAACATTGTCAAAACTGTAGCTGGATCCATTTTCACTTCTGACACCACGTGTGAGGCGAGAGTGTATTAAATGGAATGTCCAGACAGTAATTTATGTGTACAGAAATAAAATAATTTATTTTTATTTTCTATACACAACAAAATAATTAAATAACAAAAGAAAACAAAATGGTGTGAGGGAAGGAGTGCAGGGGTGAAATCCAAAACAAACTGATGACTCGTCTTTAATTTGTCTTCGTGGTGATCATAAACAAAAAAAAAGACAAAAGAAATGTTAGTATTTCAAAAAAACCCGCTGCACAAAACCAGTATCTCCCTTCACCCGTGACTCCTCCTACTTTTACTTTCGGACCAACCCCGAACACAGTAGTACGTTCCCTTTAGTATGTAATGTCCCGCCTCTGTAGTCAGTGGAACACCAATCCCCAACCGACACGTGTCCTTCTCCTTCACTTGACTCCAGTGGCTGGAATTTACATACTCGTACTTCCGCCCCTCACCAAGGTGCCGCCCCTCAAAAGATGACTTTTGCCATGGTCACGAGATCTTGGTAAGGGAAGTCCCGAGTTGGTTTGATGCCACCTACTGTCGGGAGGCTGAATCACAGACCGAAACCCCTTTGACTCATCACATATCCCTATGTGGTCTCGGACGGCAATACTGATGCACCAGAGCCCTGAGCAATACTGATCAACCAGAGTCCTGAGCAATACTGATCAACCAGAGCCCTGAGCAATACTGATCAACCATTGCCCTGACCAATTGCCCTGACCAATACTGATGCACCAGAGCCCTGAGCAATACTGATGCACCAGAGCCCTGAGCAATACTGATCAACCAGAGCCCTGAGCAATACTGATCCACCAGAGCCCTGAGCAATACTGATCAACCAGAGCCCTGAGTAATAGTGATACACCAGAGCCCTGAGTAATACTGATACACCAGAGCCCTGAGCAATACTGATCAACCAGAGCCCTGAGCAATACTGATCAACCAGAGCCCTGAGCAATACTGATCAACCAAAGCCCTGAGCAATACTGATACTCCAGAGCCCTGAGCAATACTGATCAACCAGAACCCTCAGCAATACTGATATACTGATACCATGTCTGTGTGTAAGTGTGTGTGAGAGATCACTGTTCAGTGGAGTGAACTTAGTCAACATCAAGTCACTGTGCTCACCAAGACCAAGAAGAATACTCTACCTGTCTGTGTATGTGTGTGAGAGACAATGAGTGAGATATACTACCCACAAATATCATTAACACCCAGCAATACCCTATCTGTGTGAGAGATTGAGGGAGTGTGTTTGTAGGTGTGTCTTCCACTCTTTCTCTACTCTTTCTCTATCTATTCCTGTCCCACCATGCTGTTTCCCCTCCTCTGCTGCAGGTGGCACCGTGTGGCTCTCAGTGTGCAGAAGAAGGAAGTGACACTCATCCTGGACTGTAAG
Organism: Polyodon spathula; assembly: GCF_017654505.1. Lineage (NCBI taxonomy): Eukaryota > Metazoa > Chordata > Actinopteri > Acipenseriformes > Polyodontidae > Polyodon > Polyodon spathula. The sequence continues at coordinate 23,267,566 of NC_054557.1, read as the reverse complement.
AAGCGCATCAGCAAGCCCCTCCCCCGCAGTGACAAGCCCACCATCGACACCAAGGGCATTGTGGTGTTCGGCAGCAGGATCCTGGATGAGGAGGTGTTTGAGGTGAGACACCCTGCACCCTGACACTGCACCATATACACTGCATCCTGCATCCTGCACCCTGCACACTGCATCCTGAACACTGCACCCTGACAATGCACGCTACACACTACACCCTGCACACTGCACCCTGCACCCTGACAATGCACCCTACACACTACACACTGCACTCTGCACCCTGACAATGTACCCTACACACTACACCCTGCACACCGCACCCTGATCACTGCACCCTGCACCCTGACAATGCACCATACACACTACACCCTGCAAACTGCACCCTGCACCCTGACAATGCACCATACACACTACACCCTGCACACTGAACCCTGCACCCTGCAATGCACCCTACAAACTACACCCTGCACAGTGCACCGTGACCCTGCACCCTACACACTACACCCTGGACCCTGCACACTGCACCCTGAACACTACACACTGCACACTGCAGCCTGAACACTACACCCTGCAATCCCTGAGCAGTGCACACTGCACCCTGGACACTGCACACTGCACCCTGCACCCTGAACACTGCACCCTGCACCCTGAACCCTGCACACTGCACCCTGAACACTGCACCCTGACACTGCGCACTGCACATTGAACATTGCATCCTGAACACTGCACCCTGAACACTGCGCCCTGCACCCTGCACCCTGAACACTGAACATTGCATCCTGAACACTGCACCCTGAACACTACACCCTGCATCCTGAACACTGCACCCTGCACCCTGAACACTGCACCCTGAACACTGCACACTGAACCCTGAACACTACACACTGCACACTGCATCCTGAATGCTGAAATTCATCCTACACCATTGCATCCTGCACCATGAAAACTGCACACTACACCATGCACCTTGCACACCACACCCTGCACACTACACACTGCACCATGAACACTGCACACTGCACCCTGCACCCTGAACACTACACCCTGCATCCTGCATCCAACGAACTACACACTGCACCTTGCATCCTACACACTATAAGTTGCACCCTGAATCCTAAACACTACACACTGCACCCTACACACTGCACCCTGCAACCTACACACCACACACTGCACCCTGCATCCTGAACACTACACATAGCATCCTGCACCCTCTATCCTGCACATTACAGAACACACACTGCACCCTGCACCCTACACACTGCATTCTACACACTGCACACTACACACTGCACCCTGCTCACTGCACCCTAAACATGACTGCATAATACACACTGCATCCTGAACCCTGCACCATGCACACTGCACCCTGCACACTGACACTGCACCCTACTCAATACACATAACACCCAGAACAGTGCACACTACACCTCACACCCTGCATCCTACACACTGCACCATGCACACTACACACTGCATCCTACACACTTCACCCTACACACTACACACTGTACCTGCACCCTAAACATGACTGCATAATACACACTGCATCCTGAACCCTGCACCATGCACACTGCACCCTGCACACTGACACTGCACCCTACTCAATACACATAACACCCAGAACAGTGCACACTACACCTCACACCCTGCAACCTACACGCTGCACCCTGCATCCTACGCACCACACACTGCACCCTGACTCCTACACACTACACAGAGCACCCTACACACTACACACGTCAACCAGCACCCTGCACACTACACACTGCATTGTGCACACTGCACCCTGCACCCTGCACACTGCACACTGCACCCTGCACACTACACACAAGACCCTACACACTGCACCATACAAACTACACACTGCACCTTGCACACTGCACCCTGCATCCTATGCACTACACACTGCAACAATCATTCTACACACTATACACTGCACCCTACAAACTGTAACCTGCAACCTGCGCACTACAAAGTGCACCCTGGACGCTCCACACTACAATATGCACACTACACACTGCATATTGCACCCTTCACACTACATATAGCACACTGCACCCTGCACTCTGCACACTACACACTACACACTGCACCCTACACACTACACACTGCACCCTACACACTGAAACGCTGCAGACTACACACAGCACATTGCACCCTGCACTCTGCACACTACACACTACACACTGCACCCTACACACTACACACTGCACCCTACACACTGAAACGCTGCAGACTACACACAGCACATTGCACCCTGCACTCTACATTCTACACACTGCACCCTGCACCCTACACACTGTACCCTGCACACTACATACTGCACATTGCACACTGCACCCTACACACGACACTCGGCACCCTGCACGCTGCATCCTGCAACCTACACACTGCACCCTGCACTCTGCACTCTACACACTGCGCCCTGCACACTGTGCAGTTCACACTGCACCCTGTGCACTGCGCAGTTTACACTGCACCTTACAAACTGCAACCTGCACACTACACCCTACACAATACACATTGCACCCTGCACATGCCACACCGTACATGACACACTGCACCCTGCACACTACATCCTGTATATTGGATCCTGCACCCTACACACTGCACCTTACAAATTGCCCCCTTCACCCTGCACCCTGCACCCTATACACTACACACTGCACATTAAACCTTTCACACCACACACTGCACCCTACACACTACACCTTCAACATTACACACTGCACCCTGCACCTTACACCCTACATCTTGCACCCTAAACCTTAAACTCTATATCCAAGACATCCCTACACCCTACCCCATTCCAACAGCCCTGCATCACAGACACTATCCCTTTACACACTCCACATTAAACCCTACACCCTACACTGTGAACCTTTAATTCCTACACCCTGACACACACTCTGCCGTCTGCTCCATAAACATTTCACCCATCACCCTGAACAATAATCACTACCCCTACTACCCTACCCTACTTCAATACCCCTACCATCTGAACCCTACTCCAATACCCCTACCATCCTACCCCTACTCCAGTACCCTTACCACCTGACCCCTACTCCAACACCCCTACCACCCAACCCCTACTCCAATACCCCTACAACCTGACCCCTACTCCAATATACCTGTCACCTGACACCTACTCCAATACCCCTATTACCAACCCCTACTCCAATACCCTTACACCATTAACACTGTCCTCGACCCCCTAGAGAAAAATCAATTTTCTCTCACAGCTCTCCACCACAGCAGAGAGGAGAGAGAGGGAGCAAGTGGAGAACCCATGTGTGTGCATGTGCGCATGCATGTGTGCACATGTATGTACGTGTGTGTGCCTGTGTGTTTCTGTATCTTTGTCTGAAGCAGACCAGGAGCGCTGCTGTGTGTCTCTCTATCAGGCTCTCTTAATGTACGTAATGTATTTAAGTACTTACCAAATGTATGAGTCAAGAATAACACTACAAGCAGATGTATTGAAAGGCCTCTGCTCTGCACTTCCAATGAGGAGACTGCAGGCCGCAAGATACTGAACAGAGATTAATGCTTCCTATTTTATTTTATTTGTTAAACTCACTGGGGTGTGCAGTTAGTCTAAACACTACTTCAGTTAGACAGTACATACATGAAACGTAATGAGTAGTACTGCACTTTAGCTAGGATGTGATCTTTTCTTAGGGGGATTAATAAAAAAAAACATAAAATGAACTTGTCTAATTAAAAACATATTTACTCCCTGTCCCCTCTCACCTCTTCTTTCCCCCTTCTCCCCTCTGCTCTCCTCTCTGCTCCCCCTCTCTCCCCTCTGCTCTCCCCTCTCCCCTCTCCTCTCCCCTCTCCCCTCTGCTCTCCCCGATCTCCCCTCTCTGCTCCCCCTCCTCTCCTCTCTGCTCCCATCTCTCTCCTCTCTGCTCTCCCCTCTCTCCCCTCTGCTCTCCCCTCTCTCCCCTCTCTCCTCTCCCTCTCTCCTCTCTGCTCTCCCCTCTCTCTCCTCTCCTCTCTTCTCTCTCACAGGGTGATATCCAGCAGCTCCTGATCGCCTCTAACCCCCAGGCTGCGTATGATTACTGTGAGCACTACAGCCCTGACTGCGACACTGCGCTGCCCGACATACCTCAAGCACAGGAGGCTAAAGACTACGTGAGTAACAGAACCCTATAGTGAGCCCACTCTGCCCCCTTGCTGAAGCCAGGGTGCCCCCTTAACAAGGCAAGTGTACCCCCTTATTAAGCCTTGTGTACCCTCTAAATGAGGCCGGGGTACTCCCTTACGGAGGTTAGGATACCCCCTTAACAAGACCAGAGCCCTCCCTCAACAGATAATCGTACCCCTTCTCAAAAAAAGGCAAAACATTAAAATCAATGCAAGTGCAGTGACTACCCACAGTGCTCTCCCACCACAATGAAAGCAGCATGACTGGCTGCAGTGTTTGTTCTGCATTTTACAAAAACAATGCGACCCCTGTCTTGACATCACAGAAACATCGGCGCTCATCTGGTTCCCAGTAGCTGATTGATCTCAAAACTTCTCCAGCTCAGTCTCTTTAGGGATAAGTCTGGGACCAGTCATTCTCATTAATAAATGTCTATTTGCACTTGCTTATAAAACCTGTTGTCTACTTTTTGAAGAGGGGATGAATGTCTGTTCAGGGAAACCAAGCTATTTATTGAGGAAGACAGAGGCAGCCCAATGCCTCAACTACCCAGCAACACAAGACCAACAGGGGGTTTAAATATCTATATATTCATTTCGAAAGTGGAACAAATTGGTTACTTTAATATTGTTGGAAATGGAATTATATTGTAACTGCAACTGCAGTTTTAGATCACTAGACTAGAATGGACTAGAATTATGCAGTAACTGTAATTTAAGATCACTGGACTGGACTACAATTACACTGTAACTGCAGTTTGAGATCTCCAGATTAGATTTTACACAAATCATATTGTAACTGCAGTTTGAAAGCCTCAGACTATGTTAGAATTAATTTTACAGTGGGTAAGTGTAGCATGTCATAGATAAATGTATACTGACATTATTTGGGACACTGCCCCCTAGTGGATAGCACAGGACTCTCAGTCAGCAGCGTGGATTTGAATCTTGTGAGCAGGAAATTATTCATCAAAGTACAAAAATCTGAGCTTAACTTCCTCCAGCGCAAGTGCATTATGGGTAGATGGTGGAGGTAGCACTCCCATGATGCATTTCCAGTTGGCTCCACCCCCTAGGAGGAAGTTGCATTTCTCCCTGAGGTTGCCAGGCAACCGGATGGATTTTCCCAATGATGTAATGAGCGGGGATACAATCACATGACCCAGTGGTACAGCATGGACTTTTGAGTTTAAAGAATGTTGTTTTCAAACTCTATTTTTTAAAATTAAATTCAGTTTGCAATTCACGAAACTGTTCTAGACTGTTGTCACTAGAACAACAGTCTAGAACAGTCTACAATAGTTCTGAACATTTCTGTATATTCACAATGTCATTAAACATTCTAGAGTTTAAAAGCAGCATTCTTTAAGAGAGGAACTTGGTTCGGGTAGGGTATCAGAGTTAACGGATGTTATTTGACTTGTAAATCATGTTTTGTTTCAGTCATCCTAATCTGAATAGAGCTCTCGGAATCATGTCTACCCTCAAAATATAGTATAACCTTTACAAACCAGTCCCGCCACAAACACTCTGCCCCTTAAGCCCGCCGCACACAGCCCGACTCATCTCGTCTGAGTTTGCACAGATTCTGTGATCAGTTGTGCTCAGTTCTGGTTTGACGTGGTAGTTGAGTTTTTCCCGACTGGGTGTCGCACACTGCTAAGACTGAATTAGACTGACCACAACTAGATT